>NC_056749.1:227871885-227906262 GCF_019279795.1 Protopterus annectens
AAATTACCATGAGAGGATGAAGGATGAGAGTCCAGAAGCCCCTAGAGAATGGTACTTGCAAAGTTTGTCCTATACCTGGAGGAGTCTAATTTACAGTGCTTTGCAAAACTGTGCACAAATGACCAAGTTACTGCTTCTGGAATACTCCAATCATTTCCAGAAAGCCACAGATGAAGCCAAAATCCTCATACAGTGAGCCCTGATCCTGCATGGAATCATTTTGCTGAGGTAGGAATAACAAAAACTAATAGCACGAAACAACCATTTTGAAATACTCTGTTTTGGCACAGGTTGTCTTTTTTACTTACCTTCCTAAGACATGAACAACTGATCAGAAGTTCTGAAAGATTTAGTTCTGTCAAGATAGTACCAGAGTTATATGTGGATATCCAATTTATGAAGTGCATGTTTTTCCTCATTTTTAGGTTCTGGAAAGAAGACAGAGTGTTCGGCTTAAGGTGTACTCTAATACCACTTTAGGTATAAATGAAGGATTAGTTCTTAAAGAAACTATATTTTTGTGGAAAATGAAATAAGGTTAAGCCACCATGAGAGTTTGCAACTCAGATACCTTTCTTGCAGAGGTCAGAGCAATTAGTAAGACTGTTTTCCAAGTTAAGAACCTCAAGTCAGCCTAAGGAGCTGGTTCAAATGGAACAACAAGTTTTCTAACTCAAAATTAAAATTACACAGAGGAGCCCACCTGTTTCTTAGCAAGATTCTTATGCAACACCCCTTTCAAAAGTATTTTCATTTGAGGATGCATTGAAAGGGGGGGATCCACAGGTAGACATGCTGAAATGGCTGACAAGTGAACCTAGAATGAAGAGTAAAACAGGTCATAGGAAAGTAACTCACACAATTACTCAAGAACCAGAGAAACGGTAGCCCTGAACGGGTGCTGCTTCTTTTGCTGGCACCAACTAGAAAACCTGTACAATTTGCTATATATGATTTTCTAGTTGCAAGCTTTCTGGACTCTAATTCCTGCTGAACATCCTCAGGGAAAAGGTACTTAAAAGGTATTTGTTTGGGGTTGAGACATATCAAATACCTCTAATCTTATGTGAGTAAATGCAGTCTGTGAGGAAGCTTATGGTAATTGCCACTGTCCATTTGCAAAAGGAGGAGGAACCACTATTGCCTGGGGTACAACAGAGATGCCACAATGATCACTGGAATGTCCATCTGAATCTTCAGAATGGCACTTGATATTAGTGGAAATGGTGGAAGAGCATACAGAAATATTCTTGCTCATGGAAAAGAAAATAATCTGTCTTCCAGGCCTTCTTGCATGGAGTCCTGGAGCAGAATTCTACCAACTGATTGTGGAGGCAAATAGATTTAGGCAAACAGATCTATCTGAGGTGTTCCCTAGAGCTGGATCAATTGTTGGAAGACCCCCTAATTCAACTTCCATTTCACAGGGTCTGTCCCGGTCCTGCAAAGGCTTGTCTGCCACACAGTTTTGTTCTGACACTATATGAGGTGCCTATAAAGTGAGATTCTGTTGAAAAGCTATATCCCAGGTTACCAAAGCTAGTCTGCACAGAGGATAAGTCCTGAGACCTCCTTACATGTTTATGCACTGCATCACTGTGGTGATGTCTTTAGCCACTTGAAAAGGTCCTGGAGACCACAAACGGTTGATAGCATTTATAACAGTTAACATCTCATTTATGTTTAAATGGTATGGTCTCTGTTTTTTGTTCCTAAGACGCTGCACTTTTATTTCCAAAGACAATGCTCTCCAAGTAAAATCTGAGGTACCTGTTGTGACTGACTGTGCTGGAACAGGAAAGAAGAATGGGATACCCAGAGTCGGAGACATTTGGCATTTCCACCCCCAAATCTGTCTTTTTGCAATTCCCAAAACTGGGATTTAAAAAGTCAGTGGATGTTGAAGCTGGGACCAAAGACATTTCAGGTACCACTGAATTTATCTCATGCGGAGTTTTACAAGAGGTATAATGAATATAACAGATGCCATGACACCCAGAATCCTGAAGAATTATCTTGCTGAGACAGAAATCTGAGAGGAAAAACTCAGAAAAACCATCTAAATACAGGTCTATTTTTTTCCCCTGTGAAAGAAAAATTCTTTGAACTGAGCTGTCCAGGAGACACCCCAGGAAAACTATCCTGTAAGTAGGAGTCAGACAATATTTCTGTAAGTTCTCTTGCAATCTCAGCCCGTACAGTGTGAGATCCTTTACCCAAGTTAGAGATTCCTAACACTTTGAAAAAGACTCTGCATAGATAAACAAGTCATCTGAATATAGGAAAATGTGAATATTTTGCAGTCTGCAGTAGGTTAACACAGGAGACAGACAATTTTGAGCACACTTGGAGCAGTAGATAGAACAAAGGGTAAAGCAGAGAACTGATAATGTGATCCAGACACAAAAAGCGTTAAAACACCTAAAATACCAATCTACTGGAATGTGATGACATGCATTCGTTAAAAAGTCACCAGAAAACTCAAATGGGGAATAACTGGGAACAAGTTGTGAAGAGACAACATTTCAAACTTAAGACCTATCAAAAACGGATTTAGAAAGGAAAGATTTTATTTATTTATTTACTTGCCATTTGTTAACTGGGTTAGTCCAACTGAGATGTTTGCCCGTTTTTAGTGGAGACCCGAGGAGAAAAGCTCCAGAAATACAAAACTTTAGTATGAAAGATTGCAATACATTAAATATACCAAAAAATTAACATTGTTTAGAAAGATATGAAAAAATGTGATACAATAACATTAGCAGATTATAGTATACAGTACAAAGGTACAGATGAAACCAAGTACATGCAAAAAATATAATTTAACAGTTTAGTTAAGTATTGTGTTCTGTCATGATATCTGGTACATGCAGAAATATGTAATCTTGGTTCACTGTTAGCTATATCATTCGAGATAAGAAATGAATTCAAAGTGTATGCATAAGTAGGGTTTAACAGTTTCTTTGACTGACTTGTTTTACTGAAAAATCCCTGTTGTTGGACAAACTGAAGTGTGAAGTTTTTAGAGGGTATAGTTTAAGATTTGGACAGGTTGAAGAACAGATTTGGTAGACGTTGTAGCAAGATCTATAACCGGTCTCCAAGAGACTTCTTTCTTTGGTAGTAGGAGCATCATCATCATCAATCCCCACTTTTTCCCCATTTTCTATGTGGAGGTCGGGGTGTCATATCAAATGCTACCATCTCTCTTGATTCAATGCTGCTCTTCTACCTTCTTCGACAGTCATGCCTGACTGTTGCAAGTCTTCTCTCACACAATCCATCCAACTCTTTGCTGGACTCCCTGACCCAAATCTTCTTCATCAGATTATCCTCTGGTATTCTACACATGTGCCTGAACCATAGTAATCTGTTCTCTCTGACTTTTTCTGCAATTGCAGCTACTTTGGCTTCTGCTCTGATGTCAACATTCCTTCATCTGTCCCACAGTGTGCATCATACCACTTATCTCAGGCACTTCATCTCCATCCTCTCTATCTTTCTCATACTGCTCTGTGTTTACTGTCGAGGTTTCTGTACCATGCAGTAGTACTGAACTGGTCTCACCACTGTTTTGTACACCTTATTTTTGAACTTCTTGGTTGTAAGAACATCATGGAATAAAACCCTTCCAATAACTGAGGCGGAGGAACACCTTCACAACCCCCTGAGCAAGCAAATGCTGATTGACAGGAGGGAAAAGACAAGTCTTGTCTGCTGGGTGAGGAAGAGTCTCATGAAAAGGGGGGAGAGACACCCACTGCCATCTGTAATCTTGATGGATTATTCTCAGAACCTATTTGTCTGAAAAGTACAGTTTTGTACCTACCATAAATGTAGATGGTACATTAGGTACGCAACTGATAGGTATGCAATAGATAGGTATGCAACTGCAGTCCTGACATATGGGTTGTCCTGCCTCAGGCAGCCCTTCGGTCGGCCGAATTCCAAAGTATGGGTCCGGTGTCGGCTGATGTCGCCCTTTCCCCGATGTCAGAGCGCCTGGGGTATAAAATCGTCAGCCGACGCCATCTTCTTCAGTGTTTCTTGCCCCAGATGCCAGGTGCCCTCTAAGGAAGGCTAAATTTTGAAAAATAGAGAAAAATTCCAGACACGAACAACAGCATAAAAACAAATACACCATAAAAGATTACCCCAGGTAGCTAAAATGAGGGTTAGAAACCCAAAAGTATACCACAGAGGGGTAGGTGGGAGGGAAAACCTGACTGCAGTTGCATACCTATCGGACATCTACATTTATGGTAGGTACAAAACTGTACTATGTCCTTCAACGATACAACTGCAGTCCTGACATATGGGTTGAATACCATAGCCAACCTGGGGGTGGTAGGCACTAAGACAAAGATGGTGTAGCTAAAATGCCCTGCAGGACTGCAGAGGCAAACCCTGCTCTGGACCTGGAGTATAAAGGCAGGTTGCAATGTTTGGAAAATGTATGCACGGAGCTCCATGTAGCAGCTTCTAAAATGTCCTTTGTTGCCACTCCTCTTAAAAAGGCTGTGGAGGTGGCTGTAGCTCTGGTGGAATGTGGCCTGATGTCAGCTGGCACAGTTTTCCATGAAAGAGTAGCAGAATCGAATGCAATTTCCAATCCATTTAGAAATTGTCTGTTTGGAAATTGCTTTTCCTGCAATCCAGCAGCAAGCTACAAAAAGCTGGTCAGATTTTCTGAAAGACTTTGTTCTGTCCAAGTAGTAGCACAACTGTCTGTGTATGTCCAAGGTGTGCAGAAGTCTCTCCTTTATTTTGAGGATTGGGAAAGAAGGTAGGCAGGTGAATAGCTTGATTCAGGGACACCCTGGATACCACCTTTGGCATGAATGACGGATTGGTTCTCAAAGAAACTCTGTCCTGGTGAAAAATGAGAAATGGTTGTATTGCCATAAGGGCCTGTAGCTCAGAGACTCTTCTTGCTGAGGTTACTGCCAGAAGGAAGGCTGTCTTCCAAGACAGAAATTGCAACTGTGAAGATGCTGCTGGTTCAAAGGGAGGAAGAGTTAATTTTTCCAGCATGAAGTTGAGGTCCCATGCAGGCACTGGTGGTTTCCTTGGAGGGTTGATGTTCTTCATACTTCTTAGAAACTGTCTTAGCAATGGGTGAGAAAATACAGGCGGATCAGTGTTATATTTGGCAGATATTGCTGAAGCATGTATTTTTATGGAAGAATATGAAAGGCCATTGTGCAGCATTTCAGCCAAGTATTCCAGGATCTGTGGAATGCTCATCACTGATGGGTCTTGACCCTTTTTGCTGTTCCAGATAAGAAATCTCTTCCATTTTGCTGAGTATGTTTTTCTAGTGGAAGGTCTGCGCACCTCCAGGATGATATTTTTTACCCTTTTGGAAAGTGTATCCTGAGTAATAGCCATGGAATCTTCCAAGCTGTCAGCTTCAATGTTTTCAAGCTGGGGTGCAGTGTCCTGTAATTGTGCTGTGTCAGAAGAAGTGGCCATTGAGGGAGGAGCCACGGATTAGTGTGTGTCAAGCTCCGTAGCAGTGGGTACCAGTGTTGTCTTGGCCAGTCTGGAGCTATCAGTATGACTTTCGGTTGCTCTGTCCTTATCTTTAGCAACACCTTGGTCATCAAAGGAAGATGTGGGAAGGCATATAGTGTTAGAGAGTTCCAACTGAAGGAGAAGAGCGTCCACCTTCCATGCTTGAGGATGGTATGTCCTTGTGCAAAACTTTTTCAGATGGTGATTGAAGTGGGAGGCAAAAAGATCTATATCCGGCTTTCCCCATGCTTGAGCTATTTGTAAGAAAATGTCTGGATGCAACATCCATTCGTGTGGATCCATGATGTTTCTGCTTAGGCTATCCGCCAGAACATTGTCCTTCCCTGGTACAAACTGGGATTGTAGCTCTATTTTCAATTGTAGGGAAATATCCCAGAGATTCATTGCCAGTCTGCAAAGAGGGTAGGAATGGGTACCTCCTTGCTTGTTTATGTACCACATAACTGTGGTATTGTCTGTCCTTATTAGTAGATGGCCCTGATGCATGAACTTTTCGAAGGCCTTGATTGCATGTATCACTGCCAGCATTTCTTTTTGGTTGATATGCAGGTGCTTTTCGTTGTGTCCATTGTCCTTGAATGCATCTGCCCTCCATGTGCGCCCCCCATCCATGGTCTGAGGCGTCTGTTGTTATGGTTTGACTTGTATGAGGCTTGCTGAAAGGCAGACCTTTGTTTTTCTGGCTTGCTTGAGCCCACCACAGAAATTCCTTTTGAAGGCATGGAATGAGTGGGATCAATGTTTCCAGGCTTGGGCTGTGATGAGACCATAGACTTTTTAGGTACCATTGTAGTTTCCTCATATGCAGCCTTGCATGTGGAATCAGAAGAATGCAAGATGCCATAAAACCCAGGGCCTGCAGGATTTTCCTTGCAGTCATCTGGGTGTGTGTTGCCAATCTTCTGAAGTATTCTGGTAATTTTTTTTGTTTTTCTTTTGTCAGAAACGCCAACTGGGTGTTTGTGTCCAGTGTGGCACCCAGGAAAGGTATTTGTTGAGATGGTACGAGACTTGATTTCTGAATATTGACTGTGTATCCCAAGGCCTGCAGTAGGTGAATGACATAGTCCAAGTTTTTTAACAAGGCTTGCTGGCTGTCCGCTTGTATAAGGCAGTTGTCCAGATAAGGGTATATTTGTATCCCCTGAAGTCTGTAATGTGCAATTACTGATGCCAGGCATTTCGTGAACACTCTGGGCGCAGTAGATAAGCCAAAGGGCAATGCTGAGAATTGATAATGCTCTGAGCCTGCAAGAAATCTGAGGTATCTTCTGCAACTTTGTCTGATTGGGACATGCAGGTATGCCTCCTTGAGGTCCAGAGTTACCAGCCAAGACCCCTTGCCTAGCATGGGAAGGAGTTGCTGTAAAGTCAGCATTTTGAATTTTGGCACAATAAGGTAAGTATTCAGTGCGGACAAGTCCAGAATGGGTCTCCATTGGTTTTCTTTTCTTGGAACAAGGAACAGTCTTGAATAAAATCCTTGTCCTTGTTCTGCAGAAGGAACCTTTTCTATTGTTCTTATTTGAAGTAGGTTTGTTATTTGTTTGAGTGCCTCTGCCCTTTGATTTGGTGGCAGGTTTGGCCTGCCATGTCTTGTTGGCAGTGTATGAAAATGGAATCTGTATCCTTTTGTCTATTATCTCCAGCATCCATCTGTCCTTTGTAATATTGTGCCAATTTTTTGAGAATAAAAATAACTTTCCGCCCAAAGGTGCTTCTAATTGAGCCCTGGATGGCGGAGTCAAAGTCAAGTCATTGAGATTGCCCTGGCGGAGCAGTGGAAGGTCCTGCCCCACCTCTCTGGTTCGGGGGCTGCCATTGATGTCCCCTGTAGGAGCCTCGAGTTTGCCCTCTACCTCTGCCACGTCTGTTTTTGCCTCTTTGAAATTTGTCTGGGTCAGGAAAGGACCAATGTTTAGAAGGCCAATTCCTGCTGAATCTTGGAGGCTGTACCTGGAGGAAATCTTTGACTGTTTGCACTGATTTTGCCTTTTCCTCTATTTTCTTTAAAACCTCTTGTGCAGTAGCACCAAATAGCTTATGTTTCTCTAGAGGTGTGTCCAAAAGCTTAATTTTCACATGGTCTGGCAATGTTTGTTCCTTTAACCAAGCATGTCTGCGTATGACCGCACCTGTCATTGCTGCTCTACATGAAGCTTCCAATGCATCATATCCACACTGAAGGAAATGGCTGCTAACCTGCTTAGTATTATGAACCGATTCCTGTAACCCCTTTCTATCTAATGGTTCAGGGGAAGCCAGTTTCTTTTGCAAGTCATCCAACATGTATTCCTGATACTGAATCATATGAAATTGACAATTTAATGCTCGCATAGAAAGGGTGGAAGATGTATATACTTTCTTGCCCCGCCTTTCTAAAGCCCTAGAATCTCTTTCCGAGGGGAGTGGGTTCTTAGCAGAAGTGGAGGAAACCCCTTTAGGCCCCTGAGAAATAGTTTCAGGGTCAGCAGTATGGCCCTTGTACAGAAATTGATGTGTGTCTGGGACCCTGTAGTACCTGTCTGGCTTGACAGGAGCAGGGGGGAGGGAGTCAGGGGAAACACTAGATTCTAAGTACACATCATCTAAAACATTTAAAACTGGAGGAATAGCTAAGGGTCTATGCTGAGGTAGCTTTAAAAATTCCCTTAACCTTTTCCTAGAATCTGAGTATTCTTGGCCTTGCCATTTGAAGTGTTCCCTCATGGAATGAAGCGTTTCCCCAAAGGAAAACTCCTCAGGAGGAGAAGCAGAAGGAATAGATTCCACGCATCAGAATCCTCGTAGGCCGGGAAGGCCTCCTCCTGGTAGTCTGAATGTGCAGAATCACCTGAGGCCTCATCGGAGGACTGGGAGTCTACCTGCTCAACCCTAGGCCTCTTGTCAGAAGGTGGCTGAGAGCCTCTATCTGGATGAGGCTGTGAACCCCTAATCAAAGAAATAAGGTCCTCAGCTAAACTTAAAATTTGAGAACCAGAAGTGGATCCCAGAGAAACAGATCTTGGAGGGAGAGACTTAGCCTGTTTGGCAGCCTTAGCACGAGTGTAGGCCTTAATGGACATAGACACTGGAGGCCTGGCAGCCCCACGTGCTGGAGTAGTCTTATCCACTGAAATGGTGTCAGAAAAATCCTGGGCTACGGTCTCAGAGGGGAGCACAGAAACCGGCACCGAGCTGGCCTCCGGTAACGAAGTAACCGGTGGAGCGGTGTCATCGGTCTGTAGCGGTTGCGAAACCGGCTCAGAAGAGACTGAGACACTCGCGGTAGGCCTAAGCGTGGTGTCGGACGAGACCGCGGGTGTCAGTCCTTATCCTTCCATTTTTTAGGTAAATGCGCTGTCGGAAGCTCCAACGGCATGATATAACAGAAATCTTCCCCAAAATAATGCTGTGCAAACTCAGACCTATGTCTAAGAGTGCGTTTATTGAAAGAGGCACAAGCTGCACAGGCCGAGACGTTGTGTTCTGGGCCTAGGCAAGGTAAGCAGTAAGAGTGGAAATCCTTATGAGGTATTTGTTTCCCACAAGTTAACAATTATTAACTTTTTCACTTTTATCTGACATCGGCTGAAGAAAGAAAAGGTCCCCAATGGGGTACTTAGCTTTTTTGAAGACTTCAGTAGCTGAAAACACAGGAGCTGGTCGACCGGCACTTGCGAACTGCTTCTGCTTCGGGCGCCACGCGGCAAGAAAGACTGAAGAAGATGGCGTCGGCTGATGATTTTATACCCCAGGCGCTCTGACGTTGGGGAAAGGGCGACATCAGCCGACGCCGGACCCAGACTTTGGAATTCGGCCGACCGAAGGGCTGCCTGGGGCAGGACAACCCATATGTCAGGACTGCAGTTGCATCCTTGAAGGACATCAATCAGTTGCTAAAGACAGAAATGACTTTCAACAAGGATTAACGGACTGTCAATGTAGTTGGAAGATTAAACATCCTTCACATAGTCATTCAAACTTTTTAGACTGTGCTTTGCTCTGTGGGGGTTCCTGCTTTCTTTTTGGAACTTCCCTGCCATTACTTTTTAAACATTTGCCTTCAAGCATTTGATGGGACTTTTTATTCTGCTTTTTAAAGAAAGCTGAGGAGTGACCATAGAATCCCTTGTCAAACTTAGAGAAGTTGGAGGGCTGAAAAACTTAGAGAGCTCTTGAATCAGCTTACATCTATCATCCTACTTTTAATAACCTCTGCAGTACAGTGTCCACAAACAGTTCTGTATCCAAGGGAAAATTCAACATCTCATTTTTAAATCCTCTAGGAGGTTTGGAGGATGCAGCCAGGCAAGCCTCCTCATAACAGTTCCAGTGGCAGCAGCCCCCCGGATGTGTTTGGATGTGGCATCAGTACATTTCAAACAGTGGGAAGTCATTTGAGACACTAATTTTCACATAGCAGAACTCTCCTCACAAGACGAAACGGATGCTAAAAATTTCCTCGTATTCTCAAAAGTGGCAAGCATTAATTTCAACATAAAAGCAGTTCAGAATTCTAAAAGCAAGTGTTGCAGAAGAAAACACTTCTTTCCCCAAATGTATCAAAGCCTATCCATCCTTGTCAGAAGAGGGATTAGTATTAATTAGAAGTTATATACCTACCATAACGTTCCATGTTAGTTGTCTTCTCTCGCCTTCTTTCTTGCTGGATGGGTTCGGAGCTGATCCTCGGCTCCGACTCGGCACTTGCTTTAGCTTAGGAACTCCTTTTACCAGCTCGAGGCAACCCTATATCCCATGATGCAAGGCAGAACTACCTCAGATCTCGTTTGGTAGCTAACCTACCCTGCTAGAGACTATCCTAACATAATTAGGAACACAAGTTCCTAATAGAAGTCCTCATATGAAGGCTCAGGAGGAAACAACCTAATAGGAACTCTTCAAGATCTGTCCAGGCCAGGGGGAAGGAGGGAGGGGCCTTAAGAAAGAAGGCGAGAGAAGACAACTAACATGGAACGTTATGGTAGGTACATAACTTCTAAATGTTAAGTTGTCACTCTCGCCTTCATTCTTGCTGGATGGGACCGTGTCCCTAGCACCTGTATCCCGGGTGGCTCAATGGAACAGACTCTTGAGAACTGTGGAACCAAAACTGGCCCTATCTCTGGAGGCCAAGTCCAACTTGTAATGAGAGACAAAGGTATGAGGCGTAGCCCAAGTAGCTGCTGCACAAATGGTATCAATGGGTAGTCTATCCTGAAAAGCTGCAGAAGTGGATAGACTCCTGGTTGAGTGTGCTTTTGGCTTAGAAGATAGCTGCTTGCCTCTGAGAGAGTACACATAGGAAATAGTGGAAGTTAACCATCTGGATAAGGTCACTTTAGAGACTGGAAGACCTATCCTGTTTTCTGCATAGGAGACAAATAATTGGTCCGATTTTCTGAATTGTTTAGTTCTATGCAAATAGTACCTGAGCTGACGATGGACATCCAAAAAATGCAGTTTCTGTTCAGCTCTGTCGAATAGTTTGGGAAAAAGACTGGTAGGTCTATAGATTGGTTAATGTTGGTTTGAGATACGACTTTGGGGAGAAAGGAAGGGTTAGTTCTTAATGATACCCTGTCCTTATGAAAAACCAAATAAGGAGCGAATGCAGAGAGCTTGAATCTCGGAAACACTTCTTGCAGAAGTGACAGCCAGTAAAAATATAGTTTTCCAGGTCAATAACTTCAAAGAACATGAAGCAGACGGTTCAAGGAGGTAGTATCAAGGATGCCAACATTAAGTTTAGATCCCATTGTGGAGGAGGATGCTTTATAGGTGGTTTTAGGAGAAAAACTCCTCTCAGAAAGGCCTTGCATAATCTATGAGACATAATGTTATTGTCATGCAAGCCAACATGATACTTAGAAATAGCAGCCAGTTGTACTTTGACTGTAGATGACGAGGATCCTGAATGAAAAACCTCCGCTAGGAAATCTAAAACCGAATGTACAGGAGCAGTAAAGGGATCAATATTTCTGGAATTTGCCCAAATAGAAAAACGTCGCCACTTGCTAGCATAAACAGTCCTAGTGGACGACTTCAAAGAAGACACTAAAATGTCTCTGACTGAGTCCGAAATCATCGGTAGCCTGGCTAGGGTAGGAAGTGGAGCAACCAAGCAGTGAGGTTGAGAGAATGAATGGCCCGGTGCTGCTGACCCGACTGGTGGATCAAGAGATCCGAACTGGGTCCAGATGCCAGGGCTGCACCAGAAGGTGACGATGCAGAGACGGAAACCAAATTTGTCGAGGCCAATATGGGGCAATGAGGATCAACTTGGCTCTCAAATCGGTGGCTTCCTGAATGACTTGTGGAATCAAGGGAAAAGGAGGAAAAGCGTACAGAAGTCGCCGGGGCCAATCCGGGCTTAGAGAGTCTCTCAGGGGTTGGCCTGGAAGGGGAAAGAGTGAAAAATCGGGCACTTGTTGTTTTGAGGAGTAGCAAAAGATCGCAACAAGGAGTGCCCCACTTCAGAAAAATCTGATCCACTACAGATTGATTGAGAGACCACTCGTGAGGCATCAGAATGGATCTGCTCAGCCTGTCCGCTAATAGGTTGGACCTGCCGGGGATGTGCGTTGCTATCAGAAACCGCTGAGAAGAGATCGCCCATTGCCAAAGTCTGAGAGCTTCTCGACATAACGGATAGGACCTGGTCCGCCCTGTTTGTTGATGTACCAGACCACGGACATGTTGTCCGTTTGTACTGCAATAGTCCCGTGGGAAGAAAGTCGTTGAGGGCTTGCAACGTTAAAAGCACTGCTCTCATCTCCAGGACATTTATGTGCAGATGGTATTCTATGGGTTGCCATGTCCCGTGGACCATCCTGCCCTGATAATGCCCCCCCACCCGATCAGAGAGGCATCCGTAGTGACTGTGGCGACTGGAGGAGGGGAATAAAGGGTCGGCCCTGATGAAGAAGAGGGAAGATATCCACCAGTTCAGATGAGCTCTGCGACTGTGTGACCAAGATTTCGTGCCTCATCAGGAGACTGTGGTACGACCACTGCGTGAATAGCATCCACTGCAGAAGACGCATGTGGAAGCGAGCCAGTGGTAGAAGAACAATGGCGCAGCCATAAGACCTAGAACCTTCAGTATAAATCTGGCTTTGATCTTGTTGCCTTGTAATAGAAGCGACAATTTTTGGATGTCCAGAATTCTTTGATCTGTTAGTCTGGCTAACATTTTGACGGTGTTTAATTCTCGCCTATAAAGGTGATAGATTGGCAAGGCAGCAGAGAAGATTTTTCGAAATTTACTGAAATTCCCAAACTCCTGCAAAGCTGTAGAGTGTAGTCTCTGGACTGAAGAAGCTGACACTTGGTGGTGGCGGAGAGGAGCCAGTCGTCCAAGTAGGGAAACACCTGGAATCCTTGGCGTCTCAGATGAGCTGTGACCACTGCCATGCATTTGGTAAACACTCTGGGGGCTGAAGTGAGGCCAAAGGGCAGTGCTCTGAATTGGTAATGACTGGTCCCTAGCGGCGGAGAAACCTTCTGGAGCGTCTGTGAATCTTTATGTGATAGTACGCATCCTGAAGGTCTATAGAGCACATCCAGTTGTCCTTGCCCAGAAAGGGCAGAATGGACTGAAGCGTGACCATCCGAATCTTGCCTTCTTGACAAATCTGTTTAGATTGCTCAGGTCTAATATTGGTCTCCAATCTCCCGTCCTTTTGGGGACCAAAAAGAATCTGGAGTACACGCCGGATCCTACCTGGTCTGCGGCACAGTCTGGACGGCTCTTTTTCCTAGGAGCTTTGAAACTTCCTGTTCTGCCAAATCCCTTTGACCGGGTGAGATGTCTGGAAGGGATTGTAGAGGTAGGAAACCTTTGAAGGGATTTTGTAACCCTCGGATATGATCGACTGTACCCACATCTCTTGAGATAGGGATTGCCAGGCTACTGGGTACAGCGAAATCCTTCCCGACTGCCTCCAAGGGTGGACAGTCGGGCAACACCTCAGGGATGCTGAAAGGGCTTCTCAGGAAGAGACTCCCTGTTGCCCTGGTTCTGAGGACCCCCTCTGCCTCTAGGGTGGCGTCTATTATTGTTACCCCCTCTGCCTCTGGGGGTAAACTGACCACGTGCGTCCGGTGTAGCTCCTTGGGCTTACGGAACCACATCTTCCCCCTTCTGACCCGTGGGATATGGTCTAGAAGGAGTGGAAAACTGGACTCCAACGGCAGAAAGAGTTTTACCGTCCTGCTCACACCTGGTCAAGGTATCCTTCACCTGAGGTCCAAACAAAGCCGAACCATCAAAGGGGGTATTAGTGAAGGATGCCTTAAAGGGGTCCAAAATTACAAAGCCGCATCCAGGCTTGGCGTCTAAGAGCAACTCCTGTGCCTGCGGCCCTGCTCGCTCCATCGGCCGCATAGGATTTGAGCCGCATGGAGGAGTTAGATATGGAATTCAGGATTGCAAGCTGCGAGGCAATCTTTTCCTGAGCCCCAGCAGCAGAAGGATCTTGGACTACTTCACCCAGTTCTTTGAGAATATCTCGTTGAAGCCTGGTGAAGTGACAAAGATAATTCAGCGAACGCATAGCAAAAGTCGCTGAAGAAAACATCCGCTTTCCATACCTGTCCATGGTCCTAGAATCCTTGTTAGGAGGATGGACAGGTACTGAAGGATCCGCCAGTTCCTTCTTAGTGGCCGCCACCACCATAGCATCCACAGAGACACCCTTGGAAAGGAACTGTTTGTCGAAGGGGCGTGATGAATTTGGATGGTCTCCTGGGGACAGGTTCCACAGAATCTGGAGCGCCACGCCTTCGAGCCACTACCTGCATCAGTGGGTCGAAGGCGGAGACACCCAGGAGGTGGAGGGTCGGGATACAAAAGCCTCCAGGTATACCGACTCATCCTCGGAGGGGTCAATGGAGGGCCAATTCCCCTCTGTTTGAGGAGCTCAAGGATGTCTGAAAAGGAGACATCCTCAGAGGGGACCGTGGGAACCCTCCGACTCATCTAAGTCGGTATCAGATGTAGTAGACTCAGGGGAGTCTGTGTGTTTCCTCTTACGTCCTCTTCCGAGGGGTTCCCCTGCAGGATCAGGAGAAACCTCGGAAGAGGAGGAAATTCCCAATGGGGAAACCTGGGGCGATGGATCCCTGGGCCTGAGAGCAAGAGGCTGGCAAGAGGCATCTGCAGGCACTGATGAGGGAGGAGCTAGAGGGATGGACCGTTGACCAGGCTCAGAGGCCAGGACACTCCTCATCACCTCAAAGGCTCCCCTCCCCGGGAGGCGGAATATCCCGCTCGAGGAAACAGGAATGCCCGGCTCCACTGAGAGGGAAGGCTCCGAGGCGATGTCGGCCGAGCTTACCAAAGCCGATGCTCCGAGGGGAGAGCGGGCCGGACAAGGGTCCGATGCCACTAGCCCCTCGGAGCCGACAAGGAAACCCGGCGACGGATCCCTCCAAGGAAGGTCTCAAGGAGGAGATCGGAGCCGAGGATGGCGGAGCGAAGGATGTATCGGCTCAGGCAATCGAAACAGTCGCTGTCCCGAAGCTCCGGCTCGAACTCTGATGTGGAGTCGGAGGAGGAAGTTCAAGGGGTGAGGCTATAGCGAAGTCTGTTGAGATGGGCTATGGAGCATTTGGGCCAGTGCCTGAGACTTCAACAGCCTGCTTACCACCCTCTCCAAGTCGTGGTCAGACAGCCTGGAAGATCTCGAAGCTCGGCTCCGATGGCTCGCTCCGACAAAGAGGAGACCCGGAGCCGAGTGGATACTCAGTAACGAAGGGGACCGAGATCTCTTCGGACGGAGCCATCAGAGCCGAAGTCCCTGAACTCCAGATGGAGCCGAAGGTTTCTCGGCCCGATGCTGGATAAAGTGTCGGCTCCAGCCGGAGCCGACAAGGCTACAGTAAGGTATCGGAACCAGCCGGTGCGAACCCACTACTCGAGACAGAAACATCGGTTCCAGCGGGCCGATCTCGGCTCCGACGGAGCCGGAGCCACCAGAGGAGGCTTGGAAACTGAAGCCTGAGCCTTCGGTGGCTTAGAAGGTTTCCCAGACCCTGCTTTAGAGGGAGAACCTTCTGGCTTAAGTAAGCCACGGAGGATAAGTTTATTCCTCCTTTCCTGCAGGACTCTCTGGCTATGACACAAAGCACAGGAGTCCTGCAGGTGCAAAGGCCCCAGGCAATAAACACAAGAAGTGTGACCGTCTGTCAGAAACATTTTCTGACAGCACGAGTCACACTTCTTGAAGCCTGAGACCTTGCCTTCCCCTAGACATATCCTAGGAGGAAGAAACACACACAAACCCCAACAAACACACAAAATTAATCCCCTACACATAACACACAGGAAGGGATTAACAACTGGGGTTTTAGGCCTAACTAAAACTTTACACTAAAGGTTTAAAAAGGTTATAAAAGTTTGAAAAACAAGGGAATAGGGTGGGCTGTAACACACTACAGACTATACTATGACTAAAAGGGGAAAATAAAACCCTAACTAAGCTTCTCTTTCTTTGACAAGAAATTCACTTACCTCTGCTGGTAAAGGAGACCTCTTTCGCTAAGCGGCAAACGAGATCTGAGGTAGTTCCGCCTTGCATCATGGGATATAGGGTTGCCTCGAGCTGGTAAAAGGAGTTCCTAAGCTAAAGCAAGTGCCGAGTCGGAGCCGAGGATCGGCTCCGAACCCATCCAGCAAGAATGAAGGCGAGAGTGACAACTTAACATCCATATGTTTAGCAGCATCTAGGCTGCCAAGTCTGATCTGTCATGAGTGTATAAAAAATTATAAGACTGAAAAAGTCTATCTGCTTTCTTGACAGCAGCAGGCCGACTGTCAAGGAAATTACAGGGTGTGACAAAAACAACCTTTAAGACAAATGGAAATGGACGAATATGAGTAGGTTCTCAAAATTAACAAATCATAGTATTTCCTGAGAGACTGAGAAACATCACAGTTTTCCCACTGAAACAATTGATTTATTTTAGAAATAATTCCAGGGAATCTGAATCAAAATTCTGTGGAGATGACACAATCGGTGCTTTCACAATAATTTTGAACTTCAACCTATTGAATCTTTTCAGAAAATGAAAATTCCATTTTTCTTTTACCAGAAACAACCACGTTAAGTTTTCTTTCCTTTTGGCAGGAAAATATGAAGAAACAGACCCATTTCTGGCAACAAAAGACACTCCACAGATGGGCACATCTTTCTGGCTTAGCAAAGGGACATTCCCTGTCTCTTCTCCCAGGGATGATAAAAGTGTCTCTCCCTTGCCTACCAAGTGTACTCCAACAGCCTCAGAGGACATGTTTAGACCCTGGTCCATGACGGCTGTCGGGCCTACACCAGCAGGACCCAAAGAAAAAGATGAGTGGACCAATGAACTAGTTTTGGCCACAGCACAGACAACCACCTATGGCTGAGGCATTTTACCAGACTACTGTGGTGGCAGTCTACAAAACATTCTTTTTCTTTTGGGGTTGGAAGAAGGTTGAAATAAGGAACCAGTAGGTTGTTCCATGGTTAAGCCAAAAAGGTGCCTGATTCTCAGTGAAGCCTTGCATTAACAGCTGATACAGCAAAGGTAAGTAGTAAAAAAGTAACCTTTTTTATGCTAAAGCACTATAAAAAGCACTTTAAACACTTATGTTGTCTAGTTTCGCCTGGTTCAACACTTGGGTTACTGGATGTGACTGACGCGTTACAGGAATTTAGACCCAGGGCTCTGACTTATCCCTTTCCCATAACTCCCTCTGGTGCCTTGACTACCTCAAATTGAGTTTGCTTGCTTCTAGTCTGAAAATCCTACTAGATGACAAAAAAACAGGTCAACAGCACATAAGCAAAACAGTGAAAAAGGTGTCCAAAAGACAAGGCCCTTGGTCAGAGGGAAGAAGGAAGGGATGTTGAACCACACAAAGCAAAGACAACACACATCTATCGTTATGGTAAGTACATAACTTTCATATCCAATGTTGTCTTTTTCATCTGATTCAACAATTGGGATATATTCCCTACCTACCCTTACAACCCGGGTGTTATCAAAAAAGGATATTCCTGACAATGGTGGAGCCAAAATATATACGAGATTTATATTGTACATACAGCAACAAAGGTATGAATAGTAGAGTAAACAGCTGCAGTGCAAATTTCATCAATGTGAACCTTACCCATAAAAGCTGCAGAATTAGCCACTGTTCTAGCAGAATGAGCCTTTGATTTGTCATGTAAGACTATTTGCCTCTTCTTACGAATAAAGGCAATACAGTCAGAAAGCCACCTGGACAGCATTACTTTAGAAACTTCTTGACTTAACTTAGCTCTTGAAAAGGCAAGGAAGAGCTGATCAGATATTCTGACATACGTCCTGTGCTAGTAAAATTTGAGCTGTCAATGAAAATCTAGCAGATGTAAGATATATTTCCCTTTGTTAGACAACTTGTGGGAAAAAAAACCCTGGCAGATTGATACTTTGGTTAAGATTTGCCTGAGAGGCTACCTTTGGACAAAAGTGGGGAGTTGTTCTCAAATACACTATCTTTACGGAAAGCCAAATGAGGTTTACATGATAAGGCTTGCAACTCCAAAATCCTTACAAATGTGAAAGCTACCAAAAAGAAAGTCTTCCAAGGAAGAAATTTTAGATTCACAGTAGCAGCAGGTTAAAATGGAGCTTCTCAATGCCTGAATCATGAAAGTAATGTCCCTCAGCAGAACCGGATCCCTGATTGGGGGTCTTAAATGAAAATTCTCTTTCAAAAAGGTCTTTGAGACCTTTAGAGAAGCAACAGACTCTGCCAAAGTAAAAATTTGAGATGGCTGCTAACTGTATCTAATAGTTAAGAAAAATGACTCCTTTATGAAACAACTCTGTCAGAAAAATCTAAAATAGAAGGAAGAAGGATCTAAACCTCTTGAGGAGACCCATATGGTAATACTAAGATAATATTTTCTGATATTCGGTTTCTGTGAAAAGGATAAGATATGGATAACTGGGGCAGACAGGCTTGCATCCTTGGCCACCGTTAAAACTGGAGGAACCATGTGGTTAATTTCAGCATTTCCAGGTCCTAGTAAGGCTGGCCGGATGGGTGATAAGGTATGTCTGGATGAGGATCCAACACCTAAGCCAGGTGTATTAGAAGAGGCTAGAAAAAGTGGAACCAAATCTGCTGGGGCCAAAAAGAAACGATGAGGATAACTTTGGTCTTGCACCTCATGGCTTTCTGAAGGTACTATATTATCAAATAAAAAGGTAGAAATGCATAAAGAAGGCCCAGGGGCCAAGTGAGGATCAGGATATCCCTCACTGTATGTTCCGGTGGAGGGATCAGGACAAAGTAACTGCTGCAGTTTATGTTTAGTCATGAAGCAAAAAGATCACATCAAGGTTGGCCCCAGTGACCGAAAATTTGTCTCTCCACCATTTGAATAAGGAACCAATCATGGGGAAGAAGAATATATACGCTCAGTTTGTCCACCAAAACACTGGGATGTGCACTGCAATAAGAAAGTGATGGGAAGACCTCACTGACTGCCACACTCTCTCATGGCTTCCTGACACAGTGGGTATGAATGGGTTCCTCCTCACTTGTTAGTGTACCGGACTACCCCCATGCTGTCCATCTGGATTGAAATCACACTCTCAGGGAGGGATTCCTGAAGGACTTGCAATGCTATGACTGCCCTCATCTACAGGATACTGATGTGAAGAACAGGTTCTGTCTTCGAGCAACAACTTTGAACAGTCTTCCCTTCAAAATACTTCCCCAGAAAGGCAGCATCCATAGTCACAGCGGCTATTGGTGGTGGTTGTGGTGGGGAGAATGGTCAACCCTACAAGACTAAGTGGGAGGTCAACCATCCTCAATCAGAAAATGATTGAATTCAATAATTGGCTTACCTTCTGGTGTCATTCTAAGGGGATCTACTATCGGTCAGCCTGGGATGACATGATCAACAGACCTCGATGCTTTGCCAGAGATGGTCTTCAACTGTCACCCCTGGGATTTCGGCTACTGGCTAAGGCTCTTGCCAGCCCCAGTGTGCCTTTTTTGGACAGTGTCTCAAGAACAAAATTCCCAACGTAAAACCTCCATCTAAAAACGACCTCAAGGTTAAGTCTCAACATGAAACTGCATTCACTGGAAGCTGTCCTCACCTTGGAAGATGCATACATTTGTGCAGTCAAGGAGACCTGGTTTAAGGCTGTGAACAGCACCCCAGCCATATCAGGTTACACCTCCTTCCACACGTTCAGACTTCAAACTGAAGGTGTGAAAACTAAATGAGGCAGTGTATCAATATTCACTAAAGATAAGTACACCTCCAGACTGGCTAAACAGTATGACTCCCTGGAGTCACTTCAAGTCCAATTAACTGTTGTTAGAAGACTTATTCAAGTCACTGCCAGCTACAGGACCCCCCCCCTCCATGAATCAGGACACCCACTCTGCCTGTTTGGATCTACTTCAGTCTATCAAGATACATTCAAACACCATAGTTTTGGGTGACTTTAACTACCCAGCCATTGACTGGGTAAATTACTCATGCTCAAACTCATTTTCCCAAAGGTTCCTTGACTTTGTTAACTCCAATGCCCTGGACCAGCTGGTTGACACCCCCACAAGGGGTGCCAACATCTTGGATCTGGTACTCGCCAATATGGGGGACCACTGTAGAGCCCTCACTGTGAGGTCCTCCCTGGTGAGATCTGACCACAAATCTGTCTCATTCGAAGTAAATATCACACCTAACCCCCTTAGCAGCAACTAAACTAAAACATGTCTCCAAAGCAGATTATAACCTCTTACGAGATAGTATAAATAGCTTCACTGCACCTCCTCCCTCAGATGGAAGTTACAACTATGCTGAGCTCTACACCAATGCTTTATACAAACACCTGTATAACTGCATTGACTCGGCCATACCTGATAGGACCAAAACAAGCCCCTCAAGGAAGAGCAAACCTGCCTGGTGGAAAACTGCCATTAACAGACTTTACAATAAGAGGAAGAAACTGCTGTCTAAGTAAGAAGGAGTGAGCCCTCCTAAACTAGAAGCACTCCCTCCTCAGCTTAAATAAGCAAATAACACTTCTTGTGAAGTTCTCCAAAGCAAACTACAAGTCCAAATTAGCTTCCTCAAAAAAGGACAACCGTAAGGCATTCTATAATTACTTCCGTAACATAGAAGGAAAGGCCCAGATTTGTGCAGAACTGGTAGTTAATGATACCACATATACTGAGCCTGTGGACATAGGTAACCTATTGGCCAACAGGTTTTGTGAAAGCTTCACTCCCCTGTCTCCCACCACATGTACCCCATGACATCCCTACCACCTGTCCCCTACCTTGTATCTCTAAAGAGCAGGTTGTAAATGCCCTCTCTAAGGCTAAAAACACAGCAACTATGAGACCTGATAACATCCCAGGCTGCATCCTATATGGGCTCCAAAATGAATTAGCAACACCATTGGGTACTCTTTTCAATCATAGTCTAAGCACTGGCTTCATACCAGTTGAATGGAAAACAGCCAGCATTATTCCCTTGCACAAAGGAGGTGCTTACACTGACCCCGGGAACTACAGACCTATTAGCCTGACTAGCCTTATCTGCAAGGACATGGAACAAATCATCATGGACATTATCAACAAAGATATAGGTAATCTCCAAACATTTGACCCTGCTCAGTTTGGATTTGTCAAATGGACAGCATGCCTGTTAAACCTGGTGGACATCTTCAAGACAGTGACCAAGGTCCTGGATGAAGGGAAATCTGTGCATACAGCCTACCTGGACTTAGCCAAGGCATTTAACACCATCCTCCACTCAGGCATCACTGACAAACTCACCCAACAAGGTATTACCCCTTGTAACATTAGATGGGTCGCTAACTGGCTTACTGACAGAACTCATACAGTCAAAACAGGGGAATCATCCTCCAACAACAGACCTGTAACCAGTAGTGTTCCACACGGATCAGTCTTAGCACCTCTACTGTTTTGAATCTATTTCTCCAAAGTACAAGCAAAAAACAAAGGTCTGTGGCTTACAAAGTTTGCTGATGACTGCAAACTGGGAGTGGTCACAGAATCTCCAAATGATGTCAACATCCTATAAGAGGGTCTTACACAAACAAATGACTAGTGTCAAAGTCCTTAAACTCAATGCAAAAAAATGTATCATTCCTTTCGGTAAAAGCAATGTTCCTGCTAACCACCACATCAATAGCAACACCTTAAGTACACACTCAGTGATGACAGACCTGGGCACACAGGTTGAGAGCAACCTTACCTTTGACCACCATGTCTCCACAGTGGTAAGAAGGACATTCTATATTGGTCATCTCATAAGTAAAGGAGATGCCTCCAGAAAAAAAGTTATAACCTCCTTGTGCTCTTCCCTCACCAGCAAGTAATTGAGTATAATTCCCCTTTTAGTATCTACCTTTCTAAGCACCTGCAGCAACTGGAGAAACCACAAAGGTTCCTCACTAGGAAAATTCTAGGTCTTCGCCATCTCACCTATGGGGATCATCCAAAAATCACTGTCACTTTATTCTGTTACATACAGATTACTCAGAGGTGATCTCTGCCTTGCATATAAGGCAATCTCTGACCCTGAGTTATTGGAAATGCTTCATATCTGAAAGTCAAATGGTACACGGGTAACTCGCTCTAAAGACCTTTAACCTGGTATGTGACATTAAAAAAAATCTGCTGGAGGGATAGATTTGTCTCCCAGAGGTTGACACATCTATGGAACAGACTCTCACTTCATGTTAAACAGAGCACCTTATTGGCTCTCTTCAAACGCAATCTAGATGATTGGATGGTTGACCATAAATTCACCCCGGGGGTTCCACCTGTGTACCTCATGGACAGGGACAACAGATGCTAATTGTGGAAATAAGGGTATGAACTTGGCTAGGCTATAAGGGCGCTAGGACCATTAGCCGAGCAATTTTCTATAATCCTAAGAACTGATGTTTTTCCTGCATATAGGTGTGACAGGTACTGGGCCATGAAGGGGATGATGCATCAGTGACTACTGAACCAAAAATATCCATTGCTGGACCCTCTTATAAAATCTTACCTGATGAACTACTTTGATTCAGGCCACCATCAGGCCCAAAAGTCACACAGTAAGTCTTGCTGGAGGATAAAGTTAATGAAGGTCCTCTGAAGAAACTTGATGTAGTGATAAAATCTTGGATTGTTGGAAGCTCGACTATTTAAGTATTCATATCCATGTAGCATCCAATAAACCCTGTTGACTGCTCTGAGGTCAGCTGGCTCTTGGCAAGACTGACAGTGATTCCCAACTATGGAGCTAGATGGAGCAACAGATCCTTGCATTGAGCAAATACATCTTTGGTTGTTGTGGTAAGAAGCCAACTATTCAGATACGGGAGCTCCTGGAACCCCTGCAGCTTGAGATACACTGCTACCACTGCCGCTACTACTGCCATACACCTTTAAACACCCTGATGACTATGGTAAGACTGAAAGGCAGTGCTCTGAATTGAAAATGAGTGCCTACTGGAAATGGAGAAATCTCCTGGACTGCTTAGCAATCTTGATATAATACTATGCATCCTGCTTATCTATGAAGCACACCCAGTAATCCTTCCTCAGATGAGGTAGAACAGACTGTAATATAATAAACTAAATAACAGATAGACAAGCTAAACATAATATAACTAATCTTCTCGTAAGTTGCATTGCTGAGTTCGTAGAACAGACTGTCCCATGAATATTTTGAATTTTATCTGTTTCACAAACTGACTGAGGTGCTTTAGGTCCAAGATGGGCCTTATGTCTTCTGTTTTCTTCAGAACCAAAAAGAAAGAAAAGTTGTGTAAATCTTACCATAACCATAGATGTCCTTCTCTTTTAAGTTGCAGTATTCTTAACATGAGGGCTTCACTGGCAAAGGTAGTCCCAATGTTCAGCCAGTACACAAAAGACTTTAACCACTGCAAGATACGTGCGATGTCGCATGTAGGCCAGCAGCCAGTGTCAGCCATAAAGGTCATGCCCGCATGTACCATCCTCACAACTGAATGCCCCAGTAAGATCACCAGCCTAAGGAACAAACGAGGTAAGCGTACATCCATGGAAAAAGATAAACACCAGGGGGAAGGTGGGAGGGGCAGAATACTGCAACATAGCAGAGAAGGACATCTATAGTTATGATAAGATTTTATACAACTACTGCATGTCCTTCTATTCTTATGTTGCAGTATTCTTAACATGAGGGAGAGTAACAAAGCTCATGAAGAAGAAAGGGAGGGGTAAAGAACAGAGGCACTTTCTAAGAAACCACGGAAAATGGCTCTAGCAAAACTAGCTCTAGATTTGGAGATGCCATCCAGTTTATAATGTTTATTGAAGGTGTGAACAAAAGACCATGTAGCTGCTTCCACGATGGTGTTAGTATCCAAACCTTTGAAAAAAGCACCTGAAGAAGTCACAGCTCTCGTAGAATGAGCTTTAACATGAGTAGACAAGCTCTTATCATAAAAATCATAACAAAAGGAAATAGTTTAAAAATCCAAGTAGAAATAATATGTTTGGACACAGGCAATCCCAGAGCCCTGGGATGCAAAGAAACAAAAAGCTGATCAGATTTCCTGATAGCCTTAGTTTTATCCAAATAAACTCTAAGTTGTCTATGCATATCCAAGGTGTGTAGAAGTCTCTCACTAGATGATTGAGAGGGGAAAAGTGGGCAAATGAATAAAGTGACAACTCATTCACAATCCTGGGCATAAAAGAAGGGTTAGTACACAAGGAAACCTTATCCTTATGGAAAACCAGGTAAGGAGGGAGAAGCTATCAAGGCTTGAAGTTTGGACACCCTCCTGGCAGAAGTGATAGCTAATAATAACACAGTCTTCCAATTACAATGCTGCAGGGAGGCTGTAGCTGCAAGTTCAAGTGGAGCCACAGTGAGATTTTCCAAGACATAACTGAGATCCCAAGGAGAAGGAACAGGCTTCTTGGGAGGCTTGATATGAAGGATGCCTTTAAGGAAGTGTTTAACCTCAAATTTAGAGGCCAAAGTTGGAGACAAAGGCAGACAAGCAGAAATGTCTGAAAGATGAGCCTTCACAGAGGAATAATCTAACCCAGCCTTCAGCAGTTCAAACAAGTAAGATAAACCAGAGCTACATCCACAGAAAGTGGGTCCAGTTTATGAGAAAGACACCAGATGGAAAACATCTTCCATATGTTTAAGTAGGATTTCCCAGTACTGGGTTTTCTGGCCTTCTGCAGAACCTGAAAAAAGAGGTGTGTGAAAGGAAATCAGAAGTCTATCACCCACAATGTTAGATGTAGAGCTGACAAATGTGGGTGAATTACAGAGCCCTTGTCTTGTGTGAGAAAATCCACCTTGTGAGGTAACTTGTGAAGACTGCCCTTGGCTAAAAGCAGAAGAAGAGGGAACCAATGCTGTTTTGGCCAAAAAGGGAGTCACATGCAAGATGTTTGTTTTGTCCTGTTGAATTTTCAGCAGAACTTTATGAATAAGAGGAAAGGGGGGGGGGGGTGCACAGAGAAACATCTCCTTTCATGAGAAAGAAAGGGCATCCATCTTCCAGTCTAGAACTCTGGCATAAAATTTTGAAAGTTGTCTGTTCAGAGAGGAGGCAAAAATATCTACTTGAGGAATACCCCACTAGTGGAGAATATCCAGAAACACATCCTTTTGAAGCCATGAACCTCTTCAGAGTGTCTACAACTATACTCTGATTGGAAGAGATGTACACTGCCTGAGGGGAGACCTGATACTGAGTTTTCATTTCCCATGCCATGAGGGCTTGCCTGCACAGAAGGTATGATTTTGTCCCCACTCCCTGTTTGTTTACATACCACAGAACTGTATTGTTGTTTGTAAACAGTTTTAGAGGGTCTGGATGAAAAAAAGAATGAAAGGTCTGCACAGCCAAGAGCAGGGCTTTCATCTTTTTAATGTTTATGTGCTTCTTCCTTTGAGAAGGTGACCAAAGGCCTTGAACCTTCCAGGATGCAAAGGCAGCCTCCCAACCTATGTCTGAGGCATCGGTGAACAATTCCTGATTTGGAAGAGGAAGATGCAGAGAAAGGCCTGGGTACAGGAAACTTTGCTGAATCCACCAATGAAGTTCCCTCTTCAGACGAGGAAGAAGAGGGACAATAAAGTCCAAAGGATATGCATATTGGCTCCAAACTGACTTGAGCTACCACTGAAATTTCCTCACGTGAAGTTTGGCCAGAGGTAACATGGGCATTGTGGATGCCATGAACCGAAGGCAGTGAAGAAACTACCTAGCTGTTAAGAGACGGCAGAGAAGGAGGTCTTGGAAGAATTTGTTTAAAGCCTGAATTTTCTGAGGGGGCAGGAAGGTCAGCATTCGATCTGTCTAGATTATGCACCCCAGAAAAACATGGTCTTGTGAAGGTGTGAGAAGGGATTTTTGGAAATTTATTGTGAAACTCAGCCTTTGAAGAAGGGAAATAGTGAAATGAAGATTCTGTTCCAAGGTCTCTGGAAGGAGTGCCTGGAGCAGGTGATCGTCCTGATATGGAAAGATCTGTACACACTGGAGTCTGTAATAAGCTATCACAGGGGGCAAGCATTTTATAAATACCCTTGGTGCGGTACAGGGACCAAAGGTCAAAGCAGAGAACTGAAAATGTGATGAAGCATCAGACAAATGCAAATATTTCCTGTAAACGGGGTGAATGGGAATATAAAGCTAAGCATCTTTGATGTCCAGGGATACGATAAAAGCTTGTGTAAGTATGAGAGGAAATAAAATAGGCAGAGAAAGCATCCGGAAGGTTGGGACCTTTAAGAAGGTGTTAAGGTGTGAAAGATCCAGAATGGGTCTCAAAGGGCCATCTTGTATGGGAACCAGAGACATCCCTGGAGTAGAAACCTCTTTCTCTTTGGTGCAGTGGAATTTCTTGAACAGTTCCCTGGAATTTCAGAACATGGAGCACCTCTGGAAAAAACTATAGTTGCTCTCAAGGTGGCCGAGGAATACCCATGAAAAGTGAATGAGTTTCCCACACCATGAAATATTCTTTGTGAATAATGGAAAGGATTCAAGAATCTTGAGGAATTTGCTCCCAGACTGGAAGAGCCAGGGAAAGACGAAGAGAGAGGGGAAAATGGCTGAGAAAAGGTTGGTAGTCACAGACTACCTGGCTTGTCTGGAAAAGGCTGTTTTTGTGCAGGAGTAGACTGAGAAGATTTTGAAACAGTAGATTTACTAACACCCATAAACCAATACACCAGACAGGCTCCACGATAGTTGAATGCTTTTATTGATAGAACAGCAGCATAGCAACTTGTCAATTAAAACACAGGTAAAATCACTAAGCGCTTTCACCCATTCCTAGTGTTGGGCATCATCAGAGTGAAAAGTAAGGTGCAGGTTAAACTTCTTATAAGTCTTCCCTTAAACACACCTACTTACTAGAACCAATCAAAAAAATAAATCAATTAAATATTTAAATACAAAATTCAAAATGTGCTAAAAATTCGCCAAGAACCTCCTAACAATATATCTAACACAATAATAATAATAATATACCTAATACAATACCCCCCACACAAGTTAATGAAAACAATTTTAATAAAAGTTTTTTTGTCGTACCATAGTAAACATAATAATGTCTTAATTCATTAAGAAATATGTGTTTACTTAAAATGTATGTACAGTGTGTTAAACACAATAGGACTTGCACTTTAAAATATTGGCAAGTGAAATGTTCTCATTAATACCTGGTGGCCTTGATGCATCCAATCTGATCTGCCACAAACACTCTTTGAACTCTAATAAGATCTTACCATCCCCCTCCTTTCTCACTGTATGGAATCCTATCCATCACAAATGCTCCAAAATTCTAAGTCTTAATTTCCTAATAGTTTTCCCCACATAAACAGTAACAAAACACAGTAACCTGATCTCTACCACGATGCAGCAAGATAATAAAGTAGATCACAGTCAATAATCCATAAAGCAAGCAAATGAACGTAGTAAAAGTAGAATAAAAAGTTCTTTAATCCATATAACAGTGGGTAACGGTAAGCGCTTTCGCGTGGCTACAACCACGCTTCCTCAGACAATGAATAGCCCCACAAACAAAGTTTAAATACCATAAAACAGAATCAAATTAAACCAAATTGATTAATTTAAATACATCAATTAACAATTAACATTTAAAGAAGAAGCAGTCAGATAGTCAACAAAGCGTTCTTGCGCTGAAAGATAGTATCTAACTATAATGTGTATAAAAACATAAGAATTTCAACATCATTATACAAAAATGCGCTAAAACGCATTCAAATGTATATAAAATATGCATTCAAGTGTGTAGGAAATGCATTCAATTATATAAATTATTTTTTATATATAATGCTGACACTAAAATAGTCAACGACTGCAATTCTATAAAATCTAAATATTTCAAAGTGAACGCTAAATGCTGTATTGTCAGTTTCAAAATCTAAAACATAGAAAATCACAGCTATAGTGTTGTAATTAAGCAACTATGAACATTGATTCTGCATTAACTAGATAAATAAAGGCATTTCTTCACAGACAAAAGATGTTTAGAAACCAATGGCTTCAACTTCAGTTGCAGTAAAACACATCTTAAAAGAGAGCGATACTCCACATTCATTAAGGATCTCTTAGTAACGCTGTTTAAAGTTAGGTTGGTTGCTAATAGTAACAATGTATAATTAGGAGGTAGTTAGCTTCAGTTACGCACAATAATAGTGCAGATAAAAGCTGCACTCCAGGCAACCGCTCCACATAACTTCAGAGCAGCAAACCAACCCCTGTGGTGGTTGCCAAATACTAAATAATAACGAAACATTTTTTACGTCAACAATATACAACTATCCCTTTACTTTTATCTTTTCACCAACTGTTTAAAGTGTCTAAAAAACTTCATTATGGTTAGCATCACCAATAAACCAAAGAAAGTTTTTGGATTAGTAGTAGACCGCATAGCGAAATTAGGTAACCACTATAATGATAGATTTTTATGTAACCACTATAATGATAGATTTTTATGTAAATTTTTTAGAAAAGATATGTTGTAAATTCATAAAATACAAATATATAAATAAAACTAAATTATTTGGGAAAATTTATTTATTTAAAAATGCAGCTTATATTAAACAACTAAATATAAATTTTAAATATAAATTTTAAATATAAATTTTAAATATAACCTAGCCCATGAAACTTGGCTTAGCAATAAGAAAAGAACTATCAATTTTTACAGAAAAACATATATAAACCTTATTAAAAGTGTTATAACTATAAAAGTTATATATAAATTATATAAGCAGGGCATTTTCAACTATTAATTGCTATATACATTAATTGTGCTTGCTAAACTAGATTAAGCCTGACAAAATTAAGAAAATATTACTATAAAACGACCAAACAGAAAGTCTAAGACTAGAACAATAGTTGTCACTGCTGATAATAAACTGAACAAATACTATCTTGATAATGAATAGCATAGTATAGCCTAAGAGGGGGAATATTTTTATTATTATTTTTATTTTATAATTAGTTAAAGCTTGTGAAAAGATTTTTTATTTATTAAAAAATGCTTAATAATTTTTTATTTTTTATGTAAGAAAATATAATATTTGCATTAACGTTTCCTAGCATTCAAAATGGGTTTAATTGATACAAATGTATTTAGGCCAGGATAGCTATGAGCATTAAATTTTAGTATCCATCTCAGTTCTGCCAGGGCCAAGTTATTAGAGTCATCTCCCCCTCTGGGATTCAGGGATACTATTTCTAACACTCTGAATAAAAAAGTATGGTCTCTATATTTTATTATGTGTTGGGCCAAGGCATTAGTATCTGATTCTTTCCTAATTTCATACAGATGATTATAAATTCGGTCAACTAATCTTCTTTTTGTGAGCCCAATGTAGAAAGCGGTGCATTTTGTGCATGTAGCTAGATATATCAGGTTTCTAGAACTACAAGTAGCTGATGTATTAAAATGAAAAGTGAAGTTCAAAGTAGGATGAATAAAAATCAACTCAGAGCAGATGTAACTACATCTGTTGCAGTCACCACAAGGAACTGTTCCTGTACTTAAAGTAGCTGTTCTCGAGGCTGAGCTATAATCTTTACATAAAATCTGCTTCAGATTGGGACAGTTTTTATATAAGAAAGTGGGGTGACTGCCAACTAAATTAGAGACCAAAGTATCAGTCATTAAAATATTCCAATTCCTACGGATAATATTTTCTAAACTCTTTACGTCACTTGTGTACTTTATGATGTAAGGAATTTTCAACAACTTTCCTGACACCTTAGTTCTAAATAAGGTGGGTTTCTTGGATACATGTGAACCTATCTCTGGTGAATACAAAAGCTCATTTTTGATAGAGCTAATTAGTTTGAAATCATAGCCTCTATTTTTTTTTTCCCCACATAAAATGTGGGACAGCTTAGGCATGTAGCTATATATACCACCATCCTTGTGTTGCAGTTGCAGAACCCTGGACACCTGATGGTTCTGCCAAAATTGTGCACTGCAACATATGGTCCATTGTTAATAAACTTGCATGTACTGCACAGGCCACATTTACTCATCATAGACCTCCTATACAAATTAAAATTCACATCCATCTCCATTAACTCTTTCAGATTTTTCCCTCTACTATATGTGAAATTTGGTGTAGTCCCTAAAATCGTTGCCATTTCATTTGTGAAAAACACTTTGCCACGTGTCATAGATGATACTCTTTACCTTCCCAGCAGCATCATTGAAGGGTAAAACCCTCCTCCAATTACCTCCTTCCACTTCGTGCAGTCTTGTTTATGTTATCTATTATGTCCTTCACTAAGCCTTCTCTTAATATTGGCTTAAACACTGTATTTCTTTTCTCACCTACTTCAACCCTTATCTTTGTCAATATATCTTGGGGATATCCTCTTTCAATCAACATGTCTACCAAGTTTGACACTTCAACCTAATATTGCTCATCTTCACTGATGAGTCTGGACAACTGTACCATTTGTCCCTTCATAATATTCTTTTTCTGAAAATATGGATGGCAACTGTGGAAATGTAAAAATGAATTAGAGTATGTCTTTTTACGATATATGTTAGACTTTAGAGTACCGTTTTCTTTGTCCTTATATAACAATATATCTAAAAAGTCACATCTTTCTTCATGAATCTTGTGTGTGAATTTCAAAAAAGATGCTGTTCCTAAATAATAAACTCATGAACCTCTTCCAAAGTACCCTTCCGAAAAATGAATATGTCGTCCAAAAACCGCAAGTATAATACCACTTTTTGCATGTGCACAAAGGTGAAAACCCACTGTGCTTCCCAATCAGCTAAAACCAGGTTAGCATAAATGGGTGCACACCTAGCGCCCATGGCCACTCCAGTAATCTGCTTGAAGTGTTCTCCTTCAAACATAATAAAATTGTTTAGTAATACCATTTTGGTTATTTCAACCATTAACCTACATTTTACAGCGTGGAAATCACTGTGTTTCTGAAGACAGTTATTAAACATTTCGAGTCCCAACTCAAGGGGTACAATAGAAAATAGGTTTATCACATCAATAGTGACCATCACATACTGTCCACCTAAAGGTATTTCCCTAATCACGTCAAGACAGTGCCAGGAGTCCCTCAAAACATGCGGTAGTTTCTTTAAAATATGTTTACAATGGAAATCCACAAATTATGCCATTGCACCTAGCTGGGAAAAAAATTTCCATTCATTTTCCTCAACACAACACCTGTTTAAGAAGTGATTAGTGGAGCTACCATGATACAGGAACAGTTGCAATTGTATTGTCCATTTTCCCTTTAACCTAGTCCATGCTCATGTATACAGTGATACTGTAACACAGACATCTGTAGAAACCACTAATGCAACAACACGCCATTAAGAGTAGCCCCAAATATTGGGTGAGACTACCACATAAACTCATGTAAAAGTTTATCATGTGGATGATTTGACTGGTAAAACTGAGACCAAATAATTTACGAAAAGCAGTCAGCAATGTAAAAGTTAGGGGGTGGCATGGTAATCATTACTACAAAAAACACGTTTCTTTTTACTTAATATTTAATGCTTTAATGACCGTTATTCTGCAAAACTACTGCATAAAGCAACCAAGTGCTTTGTACCAGTAGTAATCCTTGTACCCTTCTGTTAAGCTGCATACAATTAAGTGAAGTGTAATTAAGGCACTGGCACTGATTATAATAAAGAATGAAGAAAACTTTTATTTTTATGGCTTAATGACTGCCATGGCTTATTGTCACTAGAAATATATGATACATTTGCAGCACCATTAGCAATCCCAGAAGTAGATTCATTTAAGGCATGATAGTTATTAAAACAAAGCATTACATGAAAAAATATATATTTTTTTAATGCCAAAGATAATTACAAATCCTTATTTAGCTATGTTAGAAATCTAACAAACAATATCCTACATTGTTCAGAATTAACTCATAACAGACTTCTAATATGATGGTTTAATTTCTAAAAATCTTTTGGGTTTCTAATACCATGATGGTAATGGACACCATTCCTAAGTCAGGAAATAATTAAAGTTATCTCCATGGTATCCCCAAAGTCTCAAAACAACCCACTTAAGTGTAGTGGGTCCAAAAACAAAACAGTGTAAGAAACTTCTCTGTGTGGAAGATTTTCAGTCCATATATTTCTAGTTAATCACTGTATATTAATCATATCAGACAATAGTAGTAGAAGTAGCTAACTTAAACTCGTCTTAAATCAAAACAAACCAAAACCAAAAAATAATAATAGAAAATATATAATTGTACAGCATTACTAAGTATTCGAATGTAATCCAAGCAAGGCAGGCAGTCTGTTTCCAGTCGAAAATCCTTTATTAAGTACACAGACAAGTGATCCAAGTAAAACAAAAATAGAGTAATAATTTCCTCACATGCTTTCTAAATATATATATATATATATATATATATATATATACTTTTTATCAGGCATGGGAGTGGTTTATTGTGCTGTAAAACAAAGTGTTATTGGTACACATGTTGAGTTCACATCCCTTCCCCCATCAGTGTGACATTCGAGCTGGTCCTGCCCTGCTTAGTAGCGGTCATAATAATATATAACCCTTATGTACTTTAAATAAAATGTATAATTATGTGGTACCTCTTATTTAACCAGATTATTAAGTCTGTGATTTTATCCACGACATTATGCTACATGGCTGGAAATATATCAACCTTAGTTCATTTGGCAATCAAAAATATATATAAATATATACATATACATTTTGCATGTAAAAATCAATTTCTATTTTCATAACCTATTGTTAACAAAGATCGCTTTCGTCCTTCTAGACTTCTTCAGGTCTGTGTGCAGGAACCCTAAAAAACAATGTATAAAATATATATATATATATATATATATATATATATATATATATATATATATATAAAATTGTATAATTAGCTAGTATTGTTATTACACATCATTTTGAATAAAGTGGAAAAAAGAACCAGAAAAAAAAATAAGAAAAAAAATGCATGTATGATGATGGAAACAAAATATACACTTAAATTACAACAGATTTAAAACGGTATTTAAAACCAACTGGTAGAATAAATTAAAATAAAATACAATTAGTCATGTAAACAATGTGGCAATTTTCTAAGTTCCAGTGCACTTTTAATTGAACAGTAGTAGTTTAGTCCAGGCTTCCTAAAAGAGTTCAGCTTTAATTGCCAGATGAGTTCATGTTTCTCCAGAATATTTGGGATGTCTCCTTCAAGCTCATCCATGTCTATTCGATCCAGTATCTGGAATTTAAAACCTGTGTGTCTTTTATGAAGAGAAAGGTGTTTGGCTAGTGCATTATTTTTACATCCAGAGTGGATTTCTGACAGATGACATGAAATCCTACGCTTGAGTTTATTTACAGTCTTGCCCACATAGAATGCATCACATTCATTGCACTGTGCCATGTAAATTACTTTTGCCGTGTTACAGTCACCCCCTGCACTGGTTTTAATGATTTTTCTTTAAATAAGGGCAATAAAACTATCACCTTGCTGTATAAATATACAAAATGTACAATTAGTTTCACATCTTTTAGTGCTTTTCTCATATGGTCTAGGTTTAAATTCAACAAAACGTCTAATGTTCCTGGCCTTCCTATAAACAAATGATGGGGCTTCACCTAAGATGTTAATCAGAAAAGGGTTTCCTGTGACAATGTCCCAGTTTTCCTCAATAATATTTTTGATACTGTGATAATCCCAAAGTGTATGTCAGGATTCAGCTATTTTTGCATTTGTTATTCTCTGTGGAATTACTTAACATTTTTCTACTGAGGAGGTTGAGTGAAGATGCTTCGGTCCTTTTCAGTTCTATAATGGATTCCAGGATGTTTTTTAACATCTGACTTTCATAGCCTATCACTAGAAAATCATTCTCTAAGTTGTTCAGGTTTCTCAAAAATGGTTCCATCTCTGTGGTAATTCTAGCTAGTCTATAGCCTTGGGACTTCACTACATTATACTTGGTTTTTGTAGGATGTAGACTTTTACTGTGGAGTAATAAGTTAACCTTTGCTGGTTTTCTGAAAAGATCAGTGGTGATTCTGTTATTGTTGGTGTCCTTGGAAATCTGCATATCTAAGAAAGTGGTTGAAGTACAGCTATGGGAAGAGGTAAACTTCAGGAAGGGGGTTGTTTGACTGAGGCAAGTGATAAAAATCTCCAAGCTGCAAGGTGTCGCCTTCTCACACAATAAAGATGTCATCAATAAAACATAAATAGCATGTGATATGCTGCATGTAGTCT
>NC_056749.1:228211762-228214262 GCF_019279795.1 Protopterus annectens
TGGTTACTGTTCAGGCCATTTTCCCCTTTCTAAGGTAAGGTGATTGGATGTGCTCGATAGATCTCCGGGACACATATTACCACATCAAAATGGGCAAGCTCTCCAGGAGTCTACTTCGCTTCCGGCTAGGTGCCAATCGCTACCAATTTTGTGCCCTGCCATTCAGACTCTCTACAGCCTTCGGAGTGTTCACAAAGTGCATGGCAGTGGTCACAGATCAGTTGAGGCTGCAAGGATTCCTGGTGTTTTCATATTTGGATGATTGGCTCCTTACTGCCCCTACCAAGCATCTTTTGGTAACAGCCCTACAGTAAACTCTTTCCCTGGCGAGACTTTTGGGAATAACTAAAAACTGGGAGAAATCCAACCTTGCTCCAACTCAGAACATAGAGTTCATTGGAGCAGCCTTCGATACCCATTCTTGTCTGATGTCTCTCCCAGCTCACAGACTTTACAGATTGAGGCTCCATCTCTGGGTGATACTCTATCAAAACAAAGCCTCAGCAAGGGAGGTTTTTCAGGTTTTAGAATCTGTGGCAGTTTCCATACCAATAGTGCCTCTTGTGAAACTGCATATGCAAATACTTCAGTGGCTACTACTATCTCAGTGGTTTCCGAATTACCACCTTCTATGCTTTCAAATTCAGATAACCAATTGTTGCAAGCAGGACCTTCTTTGGTGGATGAGGCCAAACAGAACTTTGGAGCTGCCCACTCCATCCTTCAAAACCCAAGGCCATTGTGACCACGGATGCTTCCCTGATAGGGTGGGGGTGGGGCATTTCCAGGTAAAGACAGTCCAAGGCACGTGGTCCACTTTGGAGGCCAACCTGCATTTCAGCATTGTAAAACTGAGAGTGGTGCTGTTAGCGTTGCAAGCATTCCAATCCGTTCTTCCTTCTGGAACAATCATAGTTCAATCAGACAACATATCAGTAGTCTGGTATATCAACAAGCAAGAAGGAACCAAGTCCTATCCCCTGTGTCGAGAGGACATGAGAATTTGGTCAGTGGGCGATAGCTTCCAACCGTTTCTGATAGCAATGCATATCCTTGGGAATTTCAACGTGATTGCTGACAAGTTGAGCAGATGTATTCTCCTGCCTCACAAGCGGTCCCTCAATCCCGACGTAGCGGCAAAAACTTTCAGCCGTCGAGGCCAGCCTTGCTGTGATCTGTTCGCCTTCCCATCAAACAACAAATGCAACAGCTATTTTACCCTATTTCCCCCACAGGGGGTAGTCCCTGAGGGGCGCTGTGATTCACGATTAGCCTACGGGACTGCTATATGCCCATCCCTCTTGATTCCCCAATTCATAAAGAAAGCTTTTTGTTTGAAATGCTGAGTGATCCTTATAGCCCCCCTTTGGCCTCGACAAGTTTGCTTCCCCTTCCTTCGGCCTCATCTTTTGTCAACAATAGATTCTGGACCCTTTTTCAGACCTGATTTCTCACCCCCAAGGGTTGAGTCACCCGAATCTATCCAGCCTCAAGCTGACAGCTTGGTTTTTCCACTTCCATTGATCGCCAGGCAGGATAACCTCCCCTCACTTGTATGTGACTTTATCCTGGCCTCACACAAACCATCCACCAGAAGACTATATCTAGACAAATGGAAGAGGTTCTCTATTTGGTCTAAGAAAAGAAGGCTAGACCTGTGCTCAACTCCAGTTACAGCATTCTTACAGTATCTGTCAAAATTCTTCGAAGATGGAGCTGCAGCTTCTACTATATGAGTACATCTAGCACCTATTTCTAATTTTCATTATGGTTTGGATAATTCTCCCCTCATCTCTTTTCACTTGGCAAAACCTTTCTTAAAGTGATCTCTCACATTAGGACTCCAATCAGACAGCCAATAGAGCCATGGAACCTCGCATTAGTTCTTCACTCCTTGACTCAATCTCCGTTTGAACCTGCAGCAAAGTGTGACCTCAAATTTTTATCTTAGAAATCTCTTTTCCTGGTAGCCATCACATCAGCAAGATGAATTTCAGAGCTTCAGGCATTATGCATTAAAGGACCACTACGGGCGAATGATGAAGAAAACATATATTTTTTATCTTGCCATGATTTTACTACACCTCCCAAAGCTGCCTTCAGCAAAATAAGTACTCATTCCTAATTTTATTTTGTTTTTACTCTTGTCTGCCCTCATGGGGGCAGACATGGTGATTCCTTTGGAAAGCTAAATCTGTCCTATAATGCAGACTGTGAGGACAAATAGCCCTACCATTTGTTGTCAGACTAGACTTCCGTTCACTTACAATGGAACCCTTGAAAAAAAACTGCCAAGTTTGAGAGTCTGCAGCTCATGTGTCATGGACTGTTATGCGCTGAGTTTTACAAATGTTGTTCCTACTGATGTACTACACATTCACTGAAAGAAACTTGCAAAAGTGTCAACAAATTACAGAGATAAAAAAGACTTTTCACAAGGAGCAGTTTTGCAAGTTTCAGTTACTGGCCAGGTTACTCTTCCCATCTCCCCTCCTTCAGT
>NC_056749.1:228219262-228256762 GCF_019279795.1 Protopterus annectens
TTCCTCCAGGTTCAGCCAACAAGGTTCAGCAGGAATTGGCCTTCGAAGAATTGGTCCTTTCCAGACACTGACAAGTTCCAAAGGGGAAAAAACAGGCGTGCTCGAGGTAGAGGGCAATACCGAGGTTCCTACAGGGGCCGCCAATGGCAACCGACTAATCAGATAAGTGGAGCAGGGACTTCTACTGCTCCACAGGGACAATCACAATGACTTGACTTTGACACCGCCGACCAAGGCTCAAAGAGAAGCACCTTTAGGTGGAAAATTATCTTTATTTTCAAAAAATTGGCACGTTTTAACAAAGGACAAATGGATTCTGGACATAATAGACAAAGGTTACAGGTTCCACTTCCATACCTTACCAATAAGACAAGGCATGCCAAACCTGCCACAAAATCAAAGGGCAGAGGCACTCGTACAAGTTTCAAAGTTGATACAAATCAAAGCAATAGAAAAGGTTCCTCCTCAGGAACAAGGCCAGGGATTCTATTCAAGACTGTTCCTTGTTCCAAGAAAAGAAAAGCAATGGAGACCTATACTGGACTTGTCCGCTCTAAACACTTTTCTCATTGTGCCAAAATTCAAAATGCTGACGTTACAGCAACTTCTTCCCATGCTGGGCAAGGGGTCTTGGCTGGTTACTCTGGACCTCAAGGAGGCATACCTGCATGTCCCAATCAGACACAGTTGCAGAAGATACCTCAGATTTCTTGCAGGGTCAGAGCATTATCAATTCTCAGCATTGCCTTTTGGCTTATCTTCTGCGCCCAGAGTATTCACGAAATGCCTGGCATCAGTAATTGCACACTGCAGACTCCAGGAGATTCAAATATACCCTTATCTGGATGACTGCCTTATACAAGCGGACAGCAAGCAAGCCTTGATAAGAAACTTGAACTATGTAATTCGCTTACGAAAGGCTTTGGGATACACAGTCAACATTCAAAAATCAAGACTACTGCCATCCCAACAAATAATTTTTCTAGGAGCCAAACTGGACACAAATTCACAAATGGCTTTCCTCACAGAAGAAAAACAAGAACAATTACCAGATTACTTCAAAAGCCTAGCAAAGCACACCCAGATGACTGCAAAGAAAATCCTGCAGGCCCTGGGTTTCATGGCATCTTGCATTCTTCTGATTCCAGTGGCAAGACTACACATGAGAAAACTACAATGGTACCTAAAAAGTTTATGGTCTCAACACAGCCACAACTTAGAAGCAATTATTCCACTCATTCCATGTCTACAAAAGGATTTTTTGTGGTGGGCACAAGCAAGCCAGCTAAACAAAGGCATGTCTTTCAACAAACCTCAAACAAGCCAAACCATTACAACAGACGACTCAGATCATGGATGGGGGGGGGCGCACACGGAGGGCAGATGCATTCAAGAGCAATGGGCACCCCGGGAAGTGCATCTACACATCAATAAAAAAGAGATGTTGGCAGTGATTCATGCTATTGAGGCCTTCGGAAAATTTCTTCAGCAAGGTCAACTGCTAATAAGGACAGACAACACCACTGTTATGTGGTACATAAACAAACAGGGAGGCACTCATTCTTGCCCCCTCTGCAGGCTAACAATGACTCTTTGGGAAAAGTCCCTGAAACTTAACATACAGTTGCAATCCCAGTTTGTTCCAGGCAAGGACAATGTTCTGGTGGACAGTCTAAGCAGAAACATCTTGGACCCGCACGAATGGATGTTGCATCCAGACATTTTTTCACAAATAACTCATGCATGGGGGAGGCCGGACATAGATCTCTTTGCCTCACACCTCAATCATCATCTGAAGAAGTTCTGCTCGAGGACACACCATCCTCAAGCCTGGAGAATGGATGCTCTCTCCTTCAGCTGGAAATCTCTAACAATCTATGCATTCCCACCTCTATCATTAATGACCAAGGTGTTACTGAAGATCAAAGCAGAACAACCGAAAGGCATTTTGATAGCTCCAGACTGGCCAAGACAGCACTGGTATCCATTACTAAGGAGCATAACTTGCACCAAGCTGTGGCCCCTTCCTCAATGGCCTCTGCTTCTGACTCAGCACAATTACAGGACGGTTCATCCCAACCTGCAAACATTGCAGCTGACAGCTTGGAGGGTTCCATGACTTCTCCCCATATCTCTCTCTCCAAGAAAGTTCAAGAGATCTTACTGGAAGCACACAGACCTTCCACCAGAAGAGCTTACTCAGCCAAATGGAAGAGATTCAACATCTGGAATGCCAACAAGGGTCAGGATGCATCAGTAATGAACATCCCACAGATACTAGAATATTTGGCAGAAATGCTACATAATGGCCTTTCATATTCTTCCATAAAAATTCACGCTTCAGCAATTTCAGCAAAATACAACAGTGATCCACCTGTGTTTTCACATCCTTTGCTAAGACAGTTTCTAAGAGGGATAAAGAATATCAAACCTCCCAGAAAACCACCAGTGCCTGCATGGGACCTCAACTTTGTGTTGGAAAAATTAACTCTTCCTCCTTTTGAGCCAGCAGCATCTTCAGAGTTGCAATTTCTCTCCTGGAAAACAGTTTTCCTGTTGGCAATTACCTCAGCAAGAAGAGTCTCGGAGATACAGGCCCTCATGGCAGTACCTCAATTTCTCATTTTTCATCAGGACAGAGTTTCTTTAAGAACCAATCCTTCATTCATGCCAAAAGTGATATCCAGGGTGTCACTAAATCAAGCAATTCACCTGCCTACCTTCTTTCCCAATCCTCAAAATAAAGGAGAAAAGCTGCTGCACACTTTGGACATACACAGACAATTGCGCTACTACTTGGACAGAACAAAAACCAACAGAAAGTCTGACCAACTATTTGTAGCTTACGCTGCTGGAGTTCAAGGAAAGGCAATTTCCAAACAAACAATTTCAAAATGGATTGGACACTGCATCAGATTCTGTTACTCTTTCCATGGAAAAGGTGTGCCAACCAATATCAGGCCACACTCCACCAGAGCTATAGCCACCTCCACAGCCTTTCTAAGAGGGGTGGCTACAAAGGACATTCTAGAAGCTGCTACATGGAGCTCCGTGCATACATTTTCCAAACACTACAACCTGCCTTTATATTCCAGATCCCAAGCAGGCTTTTCTTCGGCAGTCCTGCAGGGCATTTTAGCTACACCATCTTTATCTTAGATCCTACCACCCCCAGCTTGGCTATGGTATTCAACCCTTACGTAAGGACTGCAGTTGCATTCTTGAAGGACATAGTACAGTTTTGTACCTACCATAAATGTAGATGTCCGATAGATATGCAACTGCAGTCAGGTTTTCCCTCCCTCCTACCCCTCTGTAAATTCTCCTTATTGGGTCCACTTCCCTTTTCCAAATTAGCTGGGGAAATCTGTTATGGTGTATCTGTTTATTACTGTTGTGCATGTCTGGAATTTTTTCTCCAGTCTCTAAATTTAGCCTTCCTTGGAGGGCACCTGGCATCTGGGGCAAGAAACACTGAAGAAGATGGCGCCGACTGATGCTTTTATACCCCAGCCGCTCTGACGTCGGGGAAGAGGCGACATCAGCCGACGCTGGACCCAGACTTTGGAATCCGGCCGACCGAAGAGCTGCCTGAGGCAGGACAACCCATATGTAAGGACTGCAGTTGCATATCTATCGGACATCTACATTTATGGTAGGTACAAAACTGTACTTTCTCTGCTTCTGGATGATGGACATTCCCACCCCAGTTGGATCTCCCTTCTGGATCCCATATGTCTCTGTCCCTTGAGCCTTTTCATTCTACTCCACAGGGATAGCCAGCCCAAAGTCACCAGGCTGCCCATCAGGATATTTATATTTCTTCTGGTACTTCTCCGGAACATCCCATCAAAGAAGTCCCTAGGAAGGGACAGTGCAAGTGGAGGCACTTAGGCTCTTCTCAAGAGTCGGTCAGTGAATGTACCGATTTTGATGAAAGGGGAAGGGTTCCCAGGGTCACCATCTGATGATGTCTTCTTGAAGATATTTTAGAAATCCTCAAAGAAAGGGGTGGTTGGTCTACTGGTAATCCTTCCCAAGAGGAATCAGTATTCCTGGAAGCCTTTGGGTTGTCCCATCTACCTCCTGGGTGACTCTGCCTACTGATGAGCTCATTGATTCGATCTCTAGGCAGGTGTGTAAGGAACCTGATACTATTGAGCTGATCCCCACAAGACCAGACAGAATACTATACCACTGAAAGGAAGAGAATTATGGAGCAAGGGAGTACCAGTGGATACCATGGTCATGGCGGTGGCCATGAAGAAAGAAATTGCGGAACAGAGTTCATTTGTCCATCGCCTAACAGAGGGTCCATGGTTTTGGACAGATTTAGGAAGCCATGTATGTGTTCAGTGACCTTTGCCCTCAGATTGCTGAATTATCTGGCACATTTCACCAGGCTTCAAAACTCTCCAAATCCCTGTCTGGGACCAATACTTCTGAGAGACAGAGTTCTATAACCTCACAGATGGCTACCCTACAGTCGATGACAAATTTGTCCATGAGGCTCATTTCACATGCACATCAAGGTACCTCAAGGGTGGTGGGTTCAGGCATTTTCATTAGAAGGCAAGCCTGGATGCCCTTCTGTGATTTTGCGGAGCACTTTAAGTCTTTGTTCGTCAGTGCACCTTTTGATGGCAGTTCATTGTTTGACCTTAAGATGAAAGACACATACTACAGGTGTGAGCAAGATGGAAAGACCCTCTCTGCAGTGGGTGTACATTTTTTAACTCCTCAAAGAACCTTCTCTAGGAGTCAATGAGGTGGTTGAAAGATGTGGTTTAGAAATTGCCAAGATTCTTTCCAAGATCCATGTGGAGAAAGTTCCTCCAGGGGCAGAGGGCGGAACTCAAACAGAAGGCGCTGCCCACACAGCAGAGAAGGCCCTTGGAACCAGAGGTCCAGAGATTCATTTTCTGACAGACCCGATCAGCACTCCTGAAAGGCTTGATTGTCCACCTCTTGAGGCAGTTAGGGGTCATCCATCCCTGCACAAGAAAGCCTGGCTAGACATTATAAAAGGTACGTGGGTGCAGAGGATTATTTTCAGAGGTTACACAATTCCCTTTTCCCTTCTCCCCTCCCCTAACAGTAAATAAAATTCCCGATGTTCCACCCCATCAGAGGAAAGCAGAAGCTCTAAAAAGCTGCTAGAAAAAAAAATGTCATCCAATAGGTTCCTCCAAGCCCAGATAGAATCTGAAACTTAGTGAAGATTAATTTTAGTGCCAAAGAAAACGGGACTAGAGACCAGTTTTTGTATCGCAGCAGTCTGAACAAATCAGTTCAGTATGTAAAGTTCCGGATGGTCATGGTTCAGTGCATTTTGCTTTTCCTGCACAAGGACAAGTGAATGTGCTGAATAGATCTTGAGGATGTGTACTGTCACATAAAAATGAACAGGCATTCCAGAAGATACCTACGTTTCCAGCTGGGAGCCAGTCATTGCCTGTTCAGAGCTCTGCCCTTTGGCCTCAGCACAGCCCCCAAGATGTTCACCAAATGCATGGCAGTAGTAGCAGCTCAATTGAGACTACAGGGATTCTGGATGTTTCTGTATTTGGATGACTAGCTCATAACTGCTATGACCAGGCATCTTCTGATAAAAGCTCCAGACTATTTACTCCAAATTTGCTCTCATCGAAGGATTACCATCAGTCACAACAAATCTCAGCTAGAACCAACTCAGACACTCAAGTTCATGTGATCTTTTTTTAATACAGTATCAGTAAAAGCTTCCCTTCCTTTATCAAGAGTACAAACTGTTCATTATCAAGTCAAAAAGATAATTCAGAATTCTTCTCTATCAGCTTGATTGATTCTCCAAGCCTTGAGGTCAGTGTCAGCTGCAGTAGTTGTGGTACCATTAGCAAAATATCATATGAGAATTCTTTAGTGGACCCTAGCAACTCGGTGGTCTATTGTACACCAACCTATGTCCACCCAGATCAGAGTAACTCTGGCATGCAGACATTACGTATTTGGTGGATGCATTCAGATCAGATATTACAAGCCCATCCCTTTATTCTCCCCTAGCCCAAAGCCATAGTGACAGTGGATGCTAGGATTTTATAATTAGTTTTGGCACCTTATATCCTATGGGGTTAAATTAGGATATTAATTTGAATGTCAGGTGAGGTTTAAGTAACAATAACAATATAAATTGCACATAAAAATTTTTTATAGTATTTAAATTTATCTATAAAATGTATAGCATGTTTATTACATAATTTAGGTTTGGGGATGCACTGTCACTTTAAATCATTACATTTGATCGTTGTAGATAGTTCTTAATTGAATATAATTAAGTTTTGTGTAAAGGAAAGCCATGTGGTGTAAAAGTTATTCCTTGAAGGCGTAAGCCGAGGTACCGGATGCACCAGTAAAGACTTCAATTTTACTCCTCTGCGTTCATTTGTTTTTTTTTTTTGGTGTACATTGGTTTTGTTTTGTGTCTGTTTTCATTCTCCCTCAACTCCACTCCCGCCAAACCCTACCTTTTTAGCTATTAACGTCTGGAGGAATAAGAAGGATGTTATGTGATCCTATCTCGCCTACATTCTGAATGATGGGTTCGGAGCCGATCCCTCGGCTCCGACTCGGCACGCTTATGCCAAAGAGCGAAGTCTCTTATTGGCTGAGCTTATTATATCCCAGGATGCACCACTACCAGTCCCCCAGATCTCGTTTGCCGCTTCCCTGCGAAGACGTGGTCTCGAGCTGGCTGGGCTGAGTAGCTTTTATTAACTACTTTTCTGTCAGTTTTTGCTGTTTTGGTCACAAAGCTGTTTTACTGACTATCGCTTCTTTGTGTACGAGTGGATTGTGAAGATTGTTGTGTGAGATTGGGTTGAGTTTGTTTTTGGCCCCCTTACGTCCAGGGCCTTCCCACACGGTCAACCTTTGAAAACCTTTCAGGGTCTCTAATCTACAGTAGTTGGGAGTTCCCTGTCATTTACAGCTAGTGTTTGTGTTAAACTTTAATTATAAGCTTAGATTTATCACAAGCTAGTCTATAGTTGTTTGAATTCCTGTCAAGAATTCTTGAACATCATGTCTCAAACCCCTAGGCCTTCGGGCTTTAAAAAATGTTCGAAATGTGGTTTTAAGATGTCTATTACTGACGATCATTTGCTATGTGTGTATTGTCTAGGGGCAAAGCACTTGCAGGAGTCATGCAGCGTATGCCACGCTTTTTCCTCAAGGGTCCTCCAGGAGAGGAAAAATAAATTGATTCTTAAGGGGTTAATTAAACCCTCTTTTGAAGAAGCCTTGGCATCCTCTCCGGCTCCGCCAAAGAAAAGGGCTTCGGTTCCGACCAGTCCGTCGGATCCGACTGCCAAGAGACCTAGGCAGGCCTCTCCTTGGCTCCAAAGACTTGGGCCGAGGTCGAACGGTCTGCCTCGATGCCACCAGTATCGACTCCTCTGGCTTCGGAGCCGATGGCTGGGGCATCGAGGCGGGTCACCGCCGGCTCCACTGCTCGGAGCCGACAAGGGTCGCCAGCTCAGACACTTCCTCCTCGGCGAAGTCTACCTCGGCACCGATGGAATCTGGTGTGAGTATTCCCTCGGCGCCGATTCTCATCGAGTCGCCTCGGAGCCGGTCCCCTAGTCCCTTGGGGCCGATGGAGAGGCCTTCTCGAACCCGTTCTGTTTCCTCTCGGTCTTGAGGATGTCGGATTCTGATATAGACAGGGTGCTCCAAAGACTGTTCCAGTCCCCAGTCTTCCAAAAATTTGTTTCGGTTCCGACCCAGTTGGCCGGGCCGATGACCATGGCCCACCCCATTGCCATTCCTCCTCCGACTGCTTGGCTCCGTGAGCAGGTGCTGTTGGAGCGGTGGAGATCTCAGGGTCGGCTCCGACCCTTACTCCAACCCGGCCTCGGATCCGAGTTTGATGCGGACTTCTTCGGCTGGACCCGAGGGTGATGTTTGGGACCTATGCTTTCGGTTCCGAGCCTCCCTCTCGGTGCTTCGACTGCGGGACTTCCGTCGACTATCATGGCTCCGGAGACCGGATACTCCCAGGATTCTGGGGTCCGGCTTTCAGGGCCATGAGGAGTGCCTTGGCCAAGTCCTCTTCGACCCATCTCTCCGGTTTTACCAGCACCTTCCCTGGGCGTGGAGACTGGGTCTTTGGCAGTTCCCCTGTCCGTAACCAGCGGAGCCCCGAGGCCTGAGGTTACCCCAGTGGGGTTCCCTCCTCCTGAGGGTTCTTGAGTTGTCCTCAGAGGAACCTCCAAGGAAGAGATCGTGCAAGAGGAAGCACGTGGACTCCCCCGAGTCTATTACATCGGACACTGATATGGATGATGCGGAGGGGTCCCAGTCGTCCTCGGATGATGTCTCATTTGCAGACATCTTAGAGATCCTCAAACAACGAGGCGGCTGGATATCCAAACCCCTCTGCTGACGAATCAGTGCTCCTCAAGGCCTTTGGGGCTCAGCCCTCCGCCTCCTGGGTGTCTCTGCCCTTGACGAGCTTCTGGATTTAGTTTGTCGGTGGGGAACATCCAGATACCGTGGAACCAGTCCCTTCTCGTCCAAATAAATTCTTATCTGCTCCCCGAGAAGGAGTTCCTTACTAAAGGCGTGGCTGTAGATGCCATGGTGGTGGCATCTGCTACACAACAGAGCGTGGCAGAGGCTTCAACGTCTATCCATCCTCCTAATAAGGAGTCTAGGGTATGGATAGATGCGGGAAGCGCACCCTGACTTCAGCGGCCTTTACCTTAAGGTCTCTGAACTATTTGGCACATTTTACAAGGCTTCAGAGGGATCTGGTCAAGGAGTTGTCAGATTCACTCTCGGGTAACCTACCTGAGCAGCTAGCCCAGTCCGTTAGCTCTCAGTTGGCTATCCTTACGTCAATTTCCAACTTCGTCCATGAGGCTCATTTCCTATGCGGCCGAAGGCGGTAAGCGGCAGGCACAGGCGTGGCTCTACGTGACAAGCCTGGCTCCGCTTGTGTCAGTTTATGGAGGCCTTCAAGTCTTCCTTAGCCCGGCTCCCTTTGATGGGTCCTCATTGTTTGGACCCAAGGGGAAAGACACCCTTACCCGATGTGAACAAGAGGGAAAAGCATAATCTGCAGAAGGGGCCCGTTATTCCCCTCCATTTCGGCCATACCCCAAGGCCAAAGGAGGAAAATGTGGTTCGAAAATCTCGCAAGTTTTTCTCCCAACAGCAGGAAGATTCCCGTCCAGAGGCAGAGGGCGGGAAATTTTTCAGGGAGACGCCGTCCCAGAGGCGGCAGAGGGCCCCGCAATTCTGGAGACCGCGAGTCCTTTCGTGGCTCTTCAGCCTCCCACACGACATGAAGGATTGCCCGGCTGTGCTGCTCCGGAGCCAGTCGGGTGTCGTTTTGCCAAGCACCTAAAAGCCTGGGAGTCAATCACTCAGGACAGATGGGTGCTTCGATCATTGCCGGAGCTTACACCATCCCATCCAAAGACCCACTCCCTCCGTCCAAGAGAACCCCGGACCCACCACCCAGTCAAAGGGAAATAGCAGCCGCAGAAGCTTTAAAGCTGCTAGAAAAGGAGTCATCCAACGGTCCCCACAGACCAGATCGGATCAGGAAATTACTCCAGGTTCTTTTAGTGCCAAAAGACAGGGGACCTGAGACCAATATTGGATCTCAGCAGACTGAACCAATCCGTACGAAATCCAGATTCGAATGGTCACGTTACAATCCATTCTCCCGTTGTTGGAGAAGGATGTTTGGATGTGCTCCATAGACCTCAAGGGCGCCTATTATCACATACCGATACATCAGGCGTCCAGAAGGTATCTGCGCTTCAGCCTGGGAGCCAGTCATTACCAATTTTGTGCTCTGCCCTTTGGTCTCACCACAGCCCCAGGGTGTTCACCAAGTGTTTGGCAGTAGTGACGGCTCACCTGAGAAGTCTTGGATTCCAAGTGTTTCCCTATCTCGACGACTGGCTCCTGACTGCCACCACCAGGCATCTACTAATGGACAACCTCAAAGCCACCATCTCCTGGGTGTTTCCCTAGGGATTACATTCAATTGGTCAAAGTCTGTCTTGCTGCCCTCTCAGCATAAAGTTTATAGGGGCAGAGATAGACTCAAGATTGATGCGTCTTTCTTCCTGCGAAAGGATCCGAACCTTACAGGGCCAAGTTCAAGCTCTGATCTCGAGATCCAAAGCCCCAGCCAGGATGGTCCTACAGGTTTTAGGCTCAATGTCTGCCATGGTTCTTTTAGTTCCTCTAGCAAGATTACACATGAGGATTCTTCAGTGGCTCTTGTCAACTCAATGGTCCTTTCAGGATCTTCCCCTCAATCATCACATCATGATTACGGAAATATGCAAAAGGGACCTTCACTGGTGGCTTCAGACATCCAACTTGGATCAAGGAAAACCCTTTGTTCTCCCCCCTCCAGTGGTTACCCTGACGACAGATGCCTCCCAGATAGGGTGGGGGGGACATTGTCTGGGCAGGCTAGTTCAGGGCTCCTGGCTTCCGGAAGCTCTTCTCCACATCAGCGTGTTGGAAATGAGGGCTGTACTTCTATCCCTACAGGCCTTACACAAGTTTCTTCCTCAAGGCATCATCGCCATCCACACAGACAACATGTCGGTGGTTTGGTATCTGAACAAACAAGGAGGGACCAGATCGTATCCCCTTTGCAGAGGCCATGAGAGTATGGGAATGGGCTGTAGCTACCAACCGCTTCTTGGTAGCGACCCACATCCCGGGAAAATCAAATGTATTGGCGGACAAATTAAGCAGGACAATTCTCTCTCCTCACGAATGGTCTCTAAACCGCAGTAGCAGCTCAGGTTTTCAAGAGATGGGGGCGCCGTGCTGCGACCTATTTGCAACTCCACAAAACACCAAGTGCCAGAGGTTCTTCTCCTTGATTCCACATCAGGAAGTACCAGCCATGGATGCTCTAGCACAACCTTGGCCAACAGGGCTACTTTATGCCTTTCCTCCAATTCCACTCCTTCCAAAAGTTATTCAAAAGCTTCTCAACTGGGGTCTTCAATGATTCTGATTGCCCCATACTGGCCTCGTCAGATATGGTTTCCTTACCTGAAAAAGCATGCAGTGGGCGATCCGTGGACCTTGGACCTGATCCCGGATTTGCTAATCCATCAGTCGGGACATTGGGCCCCCAAAAAACAGGGTTCCCTACCAGTCCCCAATCTCGCTTTGCATCCCTGGCGTGTCTCGAGCTGGGTCTAGTAGCTTATTAAGACTTTTCTGTCAGTTTTTGCTGTTTTCCAAAGCTGTTTTAAGCTATCCTTGTTCTTTGATAAGATTGTTGTGTGAGTTGGGTTGAGTTTTTGGCTCCGTTTCCTGCCCCGTCAATTGAAGCAGTCTCAATCATGGATCACGCATTTAGTTGCTCTATAACAGCTTACATTGTATAGCAGTTGTCCTGTTTGTTCCTGTAAAGCATATTTGCCCCTCCAGAGTTTTAATCCCCAAATTTCTGCAGAAGGCATCTCGATTGAAGAGCAAAGTCATCCTCATTGCCCCATATTGGCCTCATCAGATTAGATTCCCTTTTCTCTGGCCTCATCTAGTTAACCCGCCATGATTCTGAATCCACTTTCAGACTTCCTGTCTCACCTGACAGATATGACTCACCTGGACATTTCAGGCTTAAAGCTGACCGCATGGTTTCTCCACTTCCGTTGATAGCCAGGCAACCTACACTCTTTTCCCCTGTCCGTCATATACTTTTATTTTTCCATAAAGCTACCACTAGAAAGATTTACAGCAGTAAATGAAAAAAAAATGTTTTTTGGACACAGCAAAAAGACACTGATCCTTTTTCAGCACCAATACATAATGTTTTCAAGTTACTGGCTTCAATCTTTAATGAATGGGCTAGTTCATCAACTGTTAAACTACAACTAGCTGCTATTTTAAATTTTCATATAGAAATTGACAGTTCTACCTTAGCTTCCACAAAACTTTGTAAGACCTTTATAACGGGTATCCTTCTTAGACCACCATTTAAAGATCCAACTCCACCATGAGATCTAAATTTAGTATCGCAAGCTTTGAATCAATCTGCCTTTGAACCAGCAGCAAAATGTGAACTAAAGTTTTTAACCTAGAAAATTATCTTTTTGGTAGCTATAACCTTTGGCCAAAGACTTTCTGAACTTCAGGCTTTATCTTCTAAGCCTTCTTATTTAATATTCCGGAGAGAGAGAAAATAACACTATGACCCAGTCCTTCCCTTCTTCTAAGGTGGTGTCAGAATCCAACATCAGTGAGTCCATCAATCTTCTGGTTGTCTTTTCAACTTTCACAAATGAGGGTGAATATGTTACATTTGTTGGATGTTCACAGACAGTTACATTTTTATTTGCATAGAACAAAGAATTTAAAAAAAAAAAAACAGTTCAATTGCTTGTTTCTTTTCTTCTCAAATCTAAATTAGGCAAGTCAGTTGCAAAAGTAACTTTAGCTAAGTGGCTGACTGATTGCATTTCCTTTGTCTATAACAGATTTGCATTGTCTTTGCCAAAACCTTTAAGAGTTCATTCAACCACGTTCTTGACAACGTCATCAGTAGTTTTATCCCGGTCTTCCATGGACGATATCTGTGCTGGTATAACTTGGGTTAATTTTCATACCTTTATTACAAATTGGATGTAGCCTCATGGGGAAGAGCAACCCTCAGCTCAACATTACTCGGGAATATCCTTCCTTAGAGTCCTCCGGGGAATTCAGGTAGCTGGGGACTCTGTCCCAATTGCTGAGGAATGCATAAAAATTATTGACAATATCGAATAAAGAAGTTATGTACTCACCATAAAGTTTCATCTGCATTGTCTGTTTTCATTCTCCAAAAAACAAAAACAAATGAACGCAGATGAGTAAAAGTAAAACCTACTAAATGAAAATGGTGAAGCCCTGAACGAAGTCAATATCAATGGAAGGATATTTAAGGCCCAAAATGAATTTAATTGTGGTTCCTGCAGTGTGGTCTATATTATTGGTTGCGGTTGTTCACCTGTTAGATGGTATATAGGGCAAACAAAATGAGCTGTAAAAAGATGCATCATGGAACATCTGGGGGACATTAGAAATGGTAGATTTGAGAGTCCAGTAGCAGATCATTTTAGTAGGTTTCATGGAAATTCAGATTCTAGTTTCTTTTTTAGTGTGTTGGCTGGACCTAATGCTTGTTAGGGAGAAGAATTTTTGAGCAGGTTGTTATTGTTATAAACAAAATTTATAATTAGTTTTGGCACCTTATATCCTATGGGGTTAAATTAGGATATTAATTTGAATGTCAGGTGAGGTTTAAGTAACAATAACAATATAAATTGCACATAAAATTTTTTTATAGTATTTAAATTTATCTATAAAATGTATAGCATGTTTATTACGTAATTTAGGTTTGGGGATGCACTGTCACTTTAAATCATTACATTTGATTCTGAGATAGTTCTTAATTGATTTATTAAGTTTGTCAAAGGACTCCATTTGCCTCGGAGCCCGGAAGGGTTTTCGCCCCGGCTTCAAAAAAACCCACTTCCCTCCCTCCCCCCCCAAGTTCTCCCTCCGACCCACCAGATGTTGGGGATCGGGGGGGTAGGTATTCCCTCGCCAAAATTGGGGGATTCGGTACGGCCCAAAGGGCCGGTCCCCTAGTCCCTTGGGGCCGATGGAGAGGCCTTCACCGAACCCGTTCTGTTTCCTCTCGGTCTTGAGGATGTCGGATTCTGATATAGACAGGGTGCTCCAAAGACTGTTCCAGTCCCCAGTCTTCCAAAAATTTGTTTGGGTTCCGACCCAGTTGGCTTGAGCCGATGACCATGGCCCACCCCATTGCCATTCCTCCTCCGACTGCTTCGCTCCGTCGGAGCAGGTGCTGTTGGAGCGGTGGAGATCTCAGGGTCGGCTCCGACCCTTACTCCAACCCGGCCTCGGATCCGAGTTTGGTACGCGGACTTCTTCGGCTGGACCCGGGGTGATGTTTGGGACCTATGCTTTCGGTTCCGAGCCTCCCTCTCGGTGGCTGGCTGCGGGACTTCCGTCGACTATCATGGCTCGGAGACCGGATACTCCCAGGATTCTGGGGTCCGGCTTTCAGGGCCATGAGGAGTGCCTTGGCCAAGTCCTCTTCGGCCATCTCTCCGGTTTACCAGCACCTTCCTGGGCGTGGAGACTGGGTCTTTGGCAGTTCCCTGTCCGTAACCAGCGGAGCCCCGAGGCCTGAGGTTACCCCCAGTGGGGGTTCCCTCCTCCTGAGGGTTCTTCGAGTTGTCTTCAGAGGAACCTCCAAGGAAGAGATCGTGCAAGAGGAAGCACGTGGACTCCCCGAGTCTATTACATCGGACACTGATATGGATGATGCGAGGGGTCCCAAGTCGATCCTCGGATGATGTCTCATTTGCAGGCATCTTAGAGTTCCTCAAACAACGAGGCGGTTGGATATCCAAGCCCCCCTCTGCTGGCAAATCAGTGCTCCTCAAGGCCTTTGGGGCTCAGCCCTCCGCCTCCTGGGTGTCTCTGCCCTTCGACGAGTATCTGGATTTAGTTTGTCGAAGGGCGGGAACATCCAGATACCGTGGAACCAGTCCCTTCTGCGTCCAAATAAATTCTTATCTGCTCCCCGAGTAGGAGATGCTTACTAATGGCGTGGCTGTAGATGCCATGGTGGTGGCATCTGCTACACAACAGAACGTGGCAGAGGCTTCAACGTCTATCCATCCTCCTAATAAGGAGTCTAGGAGTATGGATAGGTACGGGAAGCGCACCCTGACTTCAGCGGCCTTTACCTTAAGGTCTCTGAACTATTTGGCACATTTTACAAGGCTTCAGAGGGATCTGGTCAAGGAGTTGTCAGATTCACTCTCGGGTAACCTACCTGAGCAGCTAGCCCAGTCCGTTAGCTCTCAGTTGGCTATCCTTCGTCAATTTCCAACTTCGTCCATGAGGCTCATTTCCTATGCGGCGGAAGGCGGGTAGAGCTGCAGGCACAGGCGTGGCTCTACGTGACAAGCCTGGCTCCGCTTGTGTCAGTTCAGGAGGCCTTCAAGTCTTCCCCGGCGCTCCCTTTGATGGGTCCTCATTGTTTGGACCCAAGGTGAAAGACACCCTTACCCGCTGTGAACAAGAGGGAAAGCGTTATCTGCCGTAGGGGCCCGTTATTCCACTCCCTTCGGCCTTACCCCAAGGCCAAAGGAGTGGGGGAAAATGTGGTTCCGAAAATCTCGCAAGTTTTTCTCCCAACAGCAGGAAGATTCCCCGCCCAGAGGCAGAGGGCGGGAAATTTTTCAGGGAGACGCCGTCCCAGAGGCGGCAGAGGGCCCCGCAATTCTGGAGACCGCGAGTCCTTTGTGGCTCTTCAGCCTCCCACGACATGAGGGATTGCCCGGCTGTGCTGCTCCGGAGCCAGTCGGGTGTCGTTGCCAAGCACCTAAAAGCCTGGGAGTCAATCACTCCAGGACAGATGGGTGCTTCGGATCATTGCCGGAGGTTACACCATCCCATTCAAAGACTCACCCCCCTCCGGTCCAAGAGAACCCGGACCCACCACCCAGTCAAAGGGAAATAGCAGCCGCAGAAGCTTTAAAGCTGCTAGAAAAGGAGTCATCCAACCGTCCCCACAGACCAGATCGGATCAGGAAATTACTCCAGGTTCTTTTAGTGCCAAAAAGACAGGGGACCTGAGACCAATATTGGATCTCAGCAGACTGAACTAATCCGTCGAAATCCAGATTCGAATGGTCACGTTATAATCCATTCTCCCGTTGTTGGAGAAGGATGTTTGGATGTGCTCCATAGACCTCAAGGACGCCTATTATCACATACCGATACATCAGGCGTCCAGAAGGTATCTGCGCTTCAGCCTGGGAGCCAGTCATTACCAATTTTGTGCTCTGCCCTTTGGTCTCACCACAGCCCCCAGGGTGTTCACCAAGTGTTTGGCAGTAGTGACGGCTCACCTGAGAAGTCTTGGATTCCAAGTGTTTCCCTATCTCGACGACTGGCTCCTGACTGCCACCACCAGGCATCTACTAATGGACAACCTCAAAGCCACCATCTGCCTGGGAGTTTCGGTAGGGATTACATTCAAATGGTCAAAGTCTGTCTTGCTGCCCTCTCAACGATAAAGTTTATAGGGGCAGAGATAGACTCAAGATTGATCTTGGCGTCTTTCTTCCTGCCGAAGGATCCGAACCTTACAGGGCCAAGTTCAAGCTCTGATCTCGAGATCCAAAGCCCCAGCCAGGATGGTCCTACAGGTTTTAGGCTCAATGTCTGCCATGGTTCTTTTAGTTCCTCTAGCAAGATTACACATGAGGATTCTTCAGTGGCTCTTGTCAACTCAATGGTCCTTTCAGGATCTCCTCCTCAATCATCTCATCATGATTACGGAAATATGCAAAAGGGACCTTCACTGGTGGCTTCAGACATCCAACTTGGATCAAGGAAAACCCTTTGTTCTCCCCCCTCCAGTGGTTACCCTGACGACAGATGCCTCCCAGATAGGGTGGGGGGGACATTGTCTGGGCAGGCTAGTTCAGGGCTCCTGGCTTCCGGACGAAGCTCTTCTCCACATCAACGTGTTGGAAATGAGGGCTGTACTTCTATCCCTACAGGCCTTACACAAGTTTCTTCCTCAAGGCATCATCGCCATCCACACAGACAACATGTCGGTGGTTTGGTATCTGAACAAACAAGGAGGGACCAGATCGTATCCCCTTTGCAGAGAGGCCATGAGAGTATGGGAATGGGCTGTAGCTACCAACCGCTTCTTGGTAGCGACCCACATCCCGGGAAAATCAAATGTATTGGCGGACAAATTAAGCAGGACAATTCTCTCTCCTCACGAATGGTCTCTAAACCGCACAGTAGCAGCTCAGGTTTTCAAGAGATGGGGGACGCCGTGCTGCGACCTATTTGCAACTCCACAAAACACCAAGTGCCAGAGGTTCTTCTCCTTGATTCCACATCAGGAAGTACCAGCCATGGATGCTCTAGCACAACCTTGGCCAACAGGGCTACTTTATGCCTTTCCTCCAATTCCACTCCTTCCAAAGTTATTCAAAAAGCTTCTCAACTGGGGTCTTCAATGATTCTGATTGCCCCATACTGGCCTCGTCAGATATGGTTTCCTTACCTGAAAAAGCATGCAGTGGACGATCCGTGGACCTTGGACCTGATCCCGGATTTGCTAATCCATCAGTCGGGACATTGGCATCAGTCCCTTCAATCTCTAAAATTGACAGCTTGGCTCCTCCACTTCCAACCTTAGTTAGAAGGCACACACTAGACCCGGAAGTTGTTCACATTTTATCTTTGGCCCACAAACCCACCACTAACAAATTGTACCTCAGTAAGTGGAAGAGGTTTGCTATCTGGGCTCAACTCAAGGGCTTAGACCCTATCACTGCTCCTGTCCCAGAGGTTTTGAAATTCTTAACATCCCTGTTTAATCAGGGATCTTCTGTCTCAACTATTAAAGTCCAACTAGCTGCTATCTCGAAATTCCATGAATCCACGGATCCTCCTTTGATGAGCAGCAGACTATGCAAAACGTTCATTAAAGGTGCCAGTCTGTTAAGACCACCAGTTTTCATCCTGCACCTCCGTGGGATCTTGATTTGGTGCCGTGCATTAACATCTCCCCTTTGAACCGGCTGCTACATGCGATTAAAATATCTGTCTTGGAAAGCGGCATTCTTAGTGGCTATTACCTCTGCAAGGAGAGTCTCAGAGCTTCAAGCCCTGTCTATTAAACCACCGTACTTGATTTTCCACAAGGATAGAGTATCACTTAGGCCTAATCCATCCTTTGTCCCCAAAGTCTGTTCTAGTTTCTGTCTTCAACAATCTCTAGAGCTACCAGTTTTCTTTCCAAAATTCTCTAATGAAGCAGAATATACTCTCCATAAATTGGATGTTCACAGGCAATTACGCTTCTATTTAGACAGGACTCAGCAACTTCGTAAGTCAGACCAGTTGTTTGTGTCCTTCTCAGATAATAAATTGGGCCAAACCATTACAAAAGCTACAATCTCAAAATGGATCAGAGATTGCATAACTCAGGCCTATTCTTCTTCGAATAAACAACTTGCATCATCTATCAAAGCTCATTCTACAAGAGCTATGGCTACTTCTATAGCCTTTCATTCCAAGTCGCTATATCGGAAATTTGTGCTGCGGCTACTTGGTCCAATCCGCACACTTTCATTTCCCACTACAAATTGGATGTGGCATCTAGAGGACGAGCTTCATTTGGTTCCACGGTACTCAGGAGTGTTTTCCAGTGAGCCACCCAGGATTCAGGTGCTAGGGGCTGTCCCATCATTCAGAATGTAGGCGAGATAGGATCACATAACATCTTTTAGTTATGTACTCACCATAACTTCAGATGTTTGGGATCCATCTCCTACATTCTGATACCCACCCTCCTTCCCCTGCCTTGGAGATCAGAAGAGATTGAACGGTTTTGAGTTCTACTGTTTTATCTTGTTTCATCTGACGATGTTATATAAGCAGGGTATGCATGTGTGCATGTATGCGGACAAACTAGATCTGGGGGACTGGTAGTGGTGCATCCTGGGATATAATAAGCTCAGCCAATAAGAGACTTCGCTCTTTGGCATAAGCGTGCCGAGTCGGAGCCGAGGGATCGGCTCCGAACCCATCATTCAGAATGTAGGCGAGATGGATCCCAAACATCTGAAGTTATGGTGAGTACATAACTAAAAGTTATAAAGGACCCAATGTTCCTGTGGTTGAGTACTCAATATTGATTCCTCTTATTAATGTGGACATTTTTCATCTAAAACTGTAAACCAGCAAACAAGATCTGAGGTATGTTAGGAGATAGAGCATTATGGGTAAGGGAGGAGCTCGTGAGTTCTAGTGGCCATGAGCTGTAAAAAAAATGGCAGAGTTGGATCCAAACCCAGTAGTTGAGAAAGAATGAAAATGGACAACACAGATGGAACGTTATGGTGAGTATGTAACTTATTTATTTTCCACTGTTGTGTTTTTGACATTTTTATGGTTTTCCTTTTTAATTTTTTCCATTTTATTGCTTATTACATAACAGTCACCATCTTAATTGTATTATTTGTCAGTATGTTGTAGTAATTGCATCTAATGCTGATGTTGATAATCTTATTGTAAGTTTTGAAATCCAAAACTACTGTGTTTTGTTTACATGTGTTTTGTGATGAATCCCTAGCAGTATATAATTTTTTTTTATAGATGGAGAAGATCCTTCTTCATTAGCCTATTCTTCTGTGTTCCTGTTATGGGTTTGATGATTTATATGATAATTATGGACAGCCATTTCTCCAGTGCTCATCACCACAATATTACTGAGGTGGATCTGGAACAATTTCATTCTACCATGTTTTTGGAGCGACAAGTCTTGCCAGGCCTGTCCATTATGAATTTATTGTCCTTCATCTTCTGTGTTCCTGTACAGGTGAGTAGAGTTAAATGGACCTCTAGCTTTTCTTTTTAATGTGAAAGAAAAATCATTGTAGCCTAGCTATTACAGTCTGTAATATTAAAACTATTCAAAGTGTTGTGATTTGAAAATAAGTAATTGGAAATTATTTACTTAATTTTTTTTTCATTTTCATTGATGCAGAGTACATACATGCACAGCCATACATTAATTAACAGATTTTTAACAGCCTTCTATCAGGTCATCACCTGAGAATATCCCATTACAGATCTGGATCTACTGTAGGTTTTCTTTAGCTCTATGCATTGCATTTTACATCATGAGATACTCTCGGTTACATTTCACATCATGCAATGCTCTCAGTGATGCTGTAGATCTTTTGGGTTCTAAAATGCATTATTTTGTAACATTGTTCAAACAATGCCACATTCTTCTGTCACTGATTGTCACTTTCTTAGTTCAACAAAACAAAGAACAAAAATAATCTGCATTTCTTAAAGATGTAGCCCACTCTTTCATTTTTGGCACGATACTAATTTCTTAGCCCACTTGCTCTTCTTCTTCCGTTCTCTTCATGAACCTTTCACTGAATGCCTTTAATACTTTTTACTACTACTTAATTCCTTCAGTGTCCTGAATTTAATTTCCTTCCTATGACTGTTGTTGTAATATTACTTAACAAGTGGGATATCCTGCCAGGGATAGTTGTACGTCCAGCCAGGATGTCAAAAATCTAAGCATCTTTCTTTCATGCTGTATGTTTGATGCATGACCAAAGTGCACCAAGACTATGTGGTACATAAGGGTCATACTGGTATAATTACATACAAACTTTCTCCCTGCTAGCCTAAATACTAAACCTGAGTTCCTTTGTCAGGTGTCTTAATTATTGCCGGTTCCATTTGCCTTGAGAAGACAATTATTCCTGTTAAGAAAGATTTCTCTTTTTCTTTTTTTGACTAAAATTAAAACTAACCATTTTCATGTTATAGCAAATCCAAACACACAGCAACACGAAATATCCAAAAAAATACACTCAGGAGGCAGTCACTGGAAACAAACTTCACCTTTTAATGGTGCTTCTGGTACCTCGGCAAACAGCCTTCAATGAATAACATAAGCCACCAGCCATTCCCATTTTATGTCAAACTGCTTCCAATTAAACAATCATCTCATCACACAGTCATCACCCAATCTACTGCAAGAAGCTGCTTAAACAAACATACCCTTAAAAAGGGGTAAAATATTTTTCCATATACATTGTTACAAAACATCATATGTACAATATAATGACTTATACATTTAAATTCACATCCAGATCCATGCCTTTAGGTTTTAAAGTATTATAATTTAGAGTGAACCTGCTTTCCATTTTTAACAAACTAGCTAAAAAATCCCCACCCCTAGCAAGAAAAGGTGTAGTCAACACACTAAAGAAGAAACTAACATCAGAACTTCCATGTGCATTAGGGAAGTGTTCAGCTACTGGGCTATCCAAATTCCTATTTCTGATAAGTACCAGATGTTCAAGAATTCTAACTTTTACCATACGTTTTGTCTGTCCAACATACCACTTCACAGGAGTACACCCACACCCTACAATATAAACCATCCCACAAGAAACGCATGAAAACCTTCCCATGGAACAAAATAATTTAACAATTAATTTTTCTACCTGAAATGATGTTCTTCGTGTTTCACTGTTGCAGTCATCACATTTGGGTTATCTGCCTGCAGGTAGCCCTCAGCCGGCCTGAGTACTAGAGTCTTGGATTCCTGCATCGGATGCTGTCTCTTCTTCCATGACGTCAAGTCTTCAGGGGTATAAAACATGCAGCCAACGCCAGTCTTTCTTGCCATGCGGTGCCCGAAGCAGAAGCAGTTCACAAGTGCCGGTTGGCCGACTCCTGAAATTTTTTTTTTCGAGTTTCAGAACCGAAGTTTTCAAAAACAGATAAGTATCCTGTTGGGGATCTTTTTTCTTGCTCCAACCGATGTCATAAAAATTAACAATTGTCTTACCTGTGGAAAGCAAATACCTCATAAAGATTTTCATTCGTACTGCATTCCCTGCTTAGGCCCAGACCACGATGTCCCTCGCTGTTGGTTTTGTGCCTTGATCAACCCCCGAACTATTCCTCGTTGGGCTATCTTTGCAGCAAATTATTTTGGTACTCGGTATCCGTACTCCGAAATGGCTTCGTTAAGCCATCTGACTACTGATCTTCCGAAAAGATGTAAGGATAGGTCCAAAACTGTTGACGGCTCTTCCATTAAGCTAGTCGCCAGTCCACTGGTACTCAGTGAGGCGCTTTCGCAGCCCCTGATACCCGCTACTTCAGATTCGCAGGCCTCTACTGAGATCCATTCGGAGTCTGGTATGCCACGAGATACTTCTTCAACTATGGAACCTGCAAATGTCTCTACCTTGGATAGGTCCGGAGCCGCTGTGCAGGCACCAACTTCTGAGGGTGTATTCAGGCCTACAGATTTGCATTTTAAACCGCCGACATCTTCTTCATCCAGGCCTAAAACTCGCACCACGCCTAGAAAACCGACATCCAAACCGCATGCTCAGGCCCATATGCCTAAAAAACAAATGCTTAGAATGGCTAAAGACCTTATTACCTTAATTAGGGAAAGCCAGCCTTCCCCCTCTAAGAGACCTAGAAGTGATTTTCCTTCTGATTCTTCTGATCAGGAATCTGATATTTCTGTTCCTTCCGATTACCAGGATTTGCCCTTATCTACCTATGAGGATTCTGATGCAGAGGATTCCATTCCCTCTGCTTCCCCTCCAGAAGATTTTTCTTTTGGTGAAACCTTGCACACTCTTAGAGAGCATTTCCGCTGGGAAAGCCAGGATTACTCTGACTCCAAAAAGAGGCTTAGGAAATTCTTACTTTTTCCAAAACACAGCTAAATCTATGCAAATTGTTAAAGATTTCCACCAAGTACAGCCTCCCAGATTTAGTAGGCATTGGCCTTCAAAGAACTGGTCCTTTCCAGTCTCTTCCAGGTCTTCACCGTCCAAACCCAGGAACAGCAGACCACTTAAGTTACAGTCTCAGGCTAAGCACAGGCCTAAACAGTGCGGGTCTCCCACTTCCAAAGCAGGAGAGTAGTAAGCCACCCCCTACGGAAAAATGACACAGTGACTTAACCTTAACCCTTCCAAGCCCTGCTACACTGCCTGCTCCCTTAGGAGGAAAGCTCACCCTGCATGCAAAAAACTGGGAACTCATTACCCAAGACAAATGGGTTTTGAATATAGTTTCCCAAGGATACAGATTCCACTTCCACACCCAACATTCTCAGGACCTGGAATCCATGATTCTTATCATTCCTTGTATAAAGACAGAGTTCCTTTGGTAGGCAAAGACCTGCTACCACAACAAGGCGCTCCCTTTCACTCTACCCCCCTGCCGCCCAAACCCTAATAACAGACACATCAGACTATGCATGGGGGGCTCACTTGGCAGGGTGGTGCATTCAGGGCAAATGGAACCCGAGACAGATGCACCTGCATATCAACCAAAAAGAAACGTTAGCTGTACAGAATTTCCTGACAGCCTTCAAAGACCGCATTCTTCCAGGACAACTATTGGTAAAGCCAGACAACACCACAGTTATGTGGTACATAAACAAGCAGGGGGGAACCCACTTGTACCCGTTCTGCAGATTAGCCATGGCTCTGTGGAACACAGCCTTCAGCTACCAAGTGCACCTACAAGCTGAATTCCTGCCAGGCAAGCTAAATTCACTGGAAGATGACCTAAGCAGAAATCTCATGGACCCACATGAATGGAAACTGGAACCAAAAATATTCAACCTGTTGAGGAACAAATGGGGTACTCCAAAGATAGACCTGTTTGCCTCCCCTCAGAACTACCAATTGGACAAATTCTGCACAAGGACTTCCCATAGTCAAGCTTGGAAAGTGAATGTCCTGTCCTTTACCTGGGAAAGCCTCTCAGTTTATGCCTTTCTCCCTCTGCCTCTCCTCTCGAGGGTTCTGCAAAAGATCAAACAGGACAAGCCAAGGACAATACTGATTGCACCGGACTGGCCACGCCAGCACTGGTACCCCCTCTTGCGCAGTATGACACTGCTGGAACCATGGCACCTGCCTCAGACCCCTTCCCTGCTGTCCCAGCAGGTGGGCCAGATTCTGCACCCTCAGCTTCAAACCCTGAACCTTGCAGCCTGACTAATTCTTTGAGCTCTCCAATAGCATCCCTCAGTAAGCAGGTGCTAGATGTCATTCTGGAGGCAAGGAGGCCTAGTACTAGAAAATCCTCTGCTGAAAAGTGGAAAAGATACTGTTCCTGGAACCAGACTCAAGGGATGGGCACAATAGTGCCCAGCTTACCTCATATGCTTCAGTACTTAACAGAAATGCTCCACAAGGGCCTATCTTTCTCGTCAATTAAAATTCATGGCTCTGTCATTTCAGCACATTATAATACTGAGCCACCCCTCTTCTCTCACCCCCTGCTAAAGCAATTCCTTAGAAGGGCCAAAAATTTAAGATCCCCCAGGAGAGCCCTTGCTCCAGCCTAGGACCTTACGTTTGTATTGGAAAAGCTCACTCTCCATCCCTTTGAACCAACTGCAACTGAAGAGTTGAAATTCCTTTCTTGGAAAACAGCCTTCCTTCTAGCCATCACTTCAGCAAGAAGAGTGTCTGAATTACAGGCCCTCATGGCAGTGGAGCCCTTCATTATCTTCCATGCACACAGGGTTTCCATCAGGACCAATCCTTCTTTTATGCCCAAGGTGGTGTCTAGGGTGACCCTAAATCAGTCCATTCATTTACCTACTTTTTTCCCTAATCTACAATACAAAGGAAAATGAATAATGCACTCTCTGGATGTGCACAGACAACTTAGATTTTATTTGGACAGGTCTAAGCCTCTCAGAAAATCTGAACAGCTGCTACTTGGCTTTGCTGCAGGGGCAGAGGGGAAGACCATTTCAAAGCAAACCATTTCTAAATGGATAGCCCATTGCATTCATTTCTGCTGCAAGCACCATGGAAAACCTACCCCACTGGGGATAAGATCACATTCCACCAGGGCTGCAGCTACCTCTACAGCCTTTTTCAGAGGAGTCCATACCAGAGACATCCTATAAGCTGCTACCTGGAGCTTTGTACATACCTTCACCAAGCACTACCACATGCCTTTTTTTCTAAATCCAGAGCTGGTTTTGCCACTGCAGTTTTGCAGGGCTTAATAGATGGCCCTAATGCACTCTAAATTCCTCCTCCCTTCCTTAGCATTGGAAATCAACCCAAATGTGATGACTGCAACAGTGAAACACGAAGAACTTAGTACAGTTGTGTACACTTACCATAAATGTAGATGTTCGAGTGTATTCACTGTAGCAGCCCTGGTTACCCTCCCTCCAGCCCCCTGACTTCTCTTGGCTCTACCTTTCCTTCTTGTTTGGTGTATTTAAGTTTTCTGGTGTATTTGCTTTTTGATGGAGGTGTACCATAACATATAATTGCTTCCCATTGTGGGGGCACCTGATATCTGGGAAAAGAAAAACTGATGTAATGGCGTTGGCTGCATGTTTTATACCCCTGACTACCTGACGTCATGGAAGAAGAGACAGCATCCGACGCAGGAATCCAAGACTCTGGTATTCAGGCCTGCTGAGGGCTACCTGCAGGCAGATAACCCAAATGTGATGACTGTAACAGTGAATATAGTCGAACATCTACATTTATGGTAAGTGTACACAACTGTACTTTCTTAATCCTAGAACATACTTTACATACATCTTCCACAAAGGAAGGAACCCATATTAGCCCCGTGGACAGAAACCTTCTTAAAACCTAACAGCTCCCTTAAATTTAAATACCTCTGATAAGAAAATATAAAGTGAAGGGAACAAATGCTTTAGTTGCCCATTTTCACATACCACTGGCCACAGATCTTTCACAGAACTCCTCAAAATATCAGAAAATGGGGAAAATCTGGTAACAAAAAACAATACTTTGTCCTACCTATCAGTTTCCTGTTCTGAATGATGCTTTTTAAAACCATCATAACTATTATGTCTCTTACCACAGCTGCTGCTCCCTACCTTTAACACACTATCCTTACCTTTTTTCAAACTAACACTAGAATAACCTCTTTGCAACAATTTCCGTTTTCACCTTCATAAACTCTTCTTCCACCAAATTCTTATTAGAAGTATTCTCATAAATCCTTTTAAATTCACCCATAGGCAATGCTTCCATAAGATGTGATGGATTCATGCTACTGGCCTGTAAAAAAAAATATTAACTGCAGTAGGCTTCATATGGGGTTTATGTTCTACCGTCAAATCTTCCTTAACATAAAATTCCACATCCAGAAATTGTATATTCATTCTATCCACAGTAAAAGTAAACTGCATCCCCAACTTATTCTGGTTTAACTGATCAATAAATACAGAAAACTTGTCCAAATTCCCCCTACATATAAAAATTAAATCATCAATGTACCACTTAAAAAAATATATTTTTTTTTGCAAGAAAATGTGTAGAATAAATAAATCTATTCTCAAAAAAGGCCATAAAAATTATAGCACAGCTGGGGGCAAAAGAAGCCCCCATCGATGTGCCTTTTTTTTTTTTTTTTTTTTTTGCAAAAAATAATCGCCCCCTCCAAAGCAGAAATAATTATGCCCAAATACAACTACTGTAGAACACACGATAAATGCAAACCACCAAGGAAATGAAACCAGTGAATAACAGCTCTACTTTCCTATATAAAATTTATTCCACAATACAAATTTCTGTAGCGCCTCGGCCACAGCCTTTACAGAGTAAAAATTTATCTGTTAAAACAAGGTCTTTTTATATCCATATATAACAATCTAATCATTCAATTAAACAATTAATCAAATTAAATACATTCACCCATTAAAGCTAAAAAACTAAATGAAACTTTGCCAGTTACATTCTTTATTTAATCCACAAGGAAATAGTGTGTTATATTTCATTATTAACACAGATTCTTTATGTCTCAACATATTTTTTTGTAATTCTGCATTGCCGTATTGCATTGGTATGTGTTCCAACACTGTAACCTTCATGCATTTTATATCTCCTTGATGTTTATCATTAAAATGTTCTGCTATAGGGCTCATAATTTTATTCTTTTTAACATCTCTTACATGCTCTTTTATTCTTTCTGCCAATGTTCTTTTAGTCTCACCTATATAATATTTTCTACATGAACAAAAAATAACATAAATTACTCCTCTGCTCAAATAAGAATATGTGCCTCTGGTGTCAAAACTTTTTCCTTTTATCTTGTCTACTTTAGTAACAATATGCTGACAAATAGAACATTTTCCACAAGGTATAGTTCCCATCATATTAATATTAACCAATATATTATCCCTTGTTTTTTATATATGCTATGCACTAAAAAAATCCTGAAGGTTTCTTCCTCTTTTATAAGATACTATCAACTCCACTTTTGTTAATGACTCAATTTCTTCTTTTACTTGTCTCCAGTACTGTTTTACCAGCCCATTCATTATATGGGAAAACAATTGTGTATCTAGTAACAAAAAATATTTTTCTTTATCTTGTTTACCTTTCTTGTATATTATCTTTGTATGTCTATTATCAAATTTGATATATTTGTTTGTTCTATCATTACCATATATTTTATCAAAACTATCTTGTACATCTTGTTGTTGATACCCCCTGGCAATAAATATTGAGGCTACTTTATGTGCTTCTTCCTGTGCTTGTTTGCTATTGCTACTAAGCCTTTTTATCCTAAGTAGCTCCCCATAAGGAATAGCTGCCAAGGTGTGGCTAGGATGACAGCTGTTACCAAACATTTTCCAATTTATTTGATTAAACTTTCTATGTATACTAGTCTGAATTTTCTGTTTTATTATCCCTCTTAGTGTTATATCTAAATAATTAACTTGACTCCCTTTTTGAATGTCATCAAACTTGATACCATAATTATTGTCATTCAAATACTCTATAAATTCAGATGACACACTTTCTCCACCTTCACAAACAAAAATCAAATCATCGATAAATCGACAATATTTCACCACATATTTTCTAAAAAATTCATGTCTATATATATGCTTGTTTTCAACTAAACCCATGAATAAATTTGCATAACCTGGGGTGAAAGCCACCCCCATTGCTGTTCCAGTCTTCTGCTTATATAAAATGCCATTAAATTCAAATATATTGTGTGTTAAACAAAACACTATCAATTCTAATATGTATTGTGTTTTAGGACTCTCTCCTAAAAAATACAATGTAGCTTCAAGACCAATTTTATGAGAAATGTTGGTGTATAAACTCACTACATCTGCTGTTATAAAATACATTTCTCTGGTCCATACTATATCCTTTATTTTGTTTAAGAAGTCAAAGGAATCCTTTATGTATGAAGGTAACTTCAGTGCTGACTGCAATAAAATCTCATGCAATATACAACTAAGGTTATATGTAAAAAAGCCATTTGCAGACACAATAGGTGACCTGGTGGTCATACCAAATTTTTATGAATCTTGGGGACACAAAAACATTTTCCACCCTACTGTTCTTGATCATAATTTTACGAGTTACATTACTATCTGTGAAATTGTGTAATCTTATACCTTTTCTTAACAGAATATGAAAAGCATTTTCTGCTTGTTTTAAATCAATCTCATCTATCCTACAGTAGATATCACTATTTTTTAAATGTTCCATACACATTGTTAAATAATCCCCAGAATTCATTACCACCAGTTTGCCCCCTTTATCTGAAGGTTTAAAAACTATGTCTTCATTTCTACTCATACTTTGCAACTTTGTCCATTGTTCTTTTAAGTTATAGTTTTTATCTGTACTTTCAAAATCCTTAAGTTCTTTATCTGTTATAATATTTAGAGCATTGTTAAACCTCTGTATGTTAACATTTTTACACGGAGGCATAAACGAGCTAATATTTTTCAATTTACTTGTATCTAATAAACTGTATGCATTAACTTCCTGCTCAGAATCATACAAAAAAAAACTTTCATTGCTATCCGAATCTGTTTCATCATTACAATCAGTTATGTCATTGTAATCAGTATTAAAAAAATATTCTCTTAAATTCATTTTACGAACTAAATTACATATCTCAATTTTTATCTCATGCCTTCTAGGTATACAAGTCGGTATGAATTTTAAACCTTTATCCAATACCAACTGTTCTATGGCATCAAATGTATAACTAGATAAATTAACGACATAATCCGGTACCATAGTACCTGTTACTATATTTTTATGTCCATCTACCTTTTTTGTATTGTCCTTTGCCCGAGTCTCTTTGGCGTTCATATCCTTGCCAACCTTGCTTCCTGGTAGTAGTGTTCTGTCCATTTGAACCCCTGTAGGTTTTCCGAAACGATTCTGGGTTCGCAGCCCCTTGTAAATTCGGAAAATCTTCATTTTCTCTTTCCTCCTCATCTACCGACGACGCACCACTCTCACCGGAAAGGAAGCTTCTGTTTTTTTGCTGGTCGGTAGTGGTATTCCCTTTTTGAAAGGTCACGCTCTTCCTCCTTGTCTGCTGATTGGTGGAAAAAAGAAAAGCCTTTTTGTATTCGTAGTCGCGAATATCCCTCTGCAACTTGTACTTTTTCCGATCCATTAGATCTTTCTCATAACTAGCCAACCCCGTATTAATGTTCAGTAAGAAAGTCTCTAATACTGAACTAGATGTAACATTGGCAATCTGTTTGCATACTTGCTTGGTCTCATTAATAAGTTTCTCTCTTTTTATGTTGTCTTTCAATTAGAATGGTAACCCATTTCAAACTGCAGCGATGTGCCGCTGCTATCCATCGTTCTTGAAATTTAAATTCAGTCTATTTAATTCAAAAGGCGAGGAAGGATTTTTTATGGACCTAAGTCCTCTCGGTGTTATTTCCAATTCTGAATATCTTTGTAGACTTCCGGTATTGTAAAATACTGAAGTCTGTTTGAAAATCAATTTTTCCAGCCTAGAGCATAACTCTTGTGCTGCTAGAATATCAGAGACTTCCGATCTTTTACCCACCATACACCAACATTTCTCATAAAATTGGTCTTGAAGCTATATTGTATTTTTTAGGAGAGAGTCCTAAAACACAATACATATTAGAATTGATAGAGTTTTGTTTAACACACAATATATTTGAATTTAATGGCATTTTATATAAGCAGAAGACTGGAACAGCAATGGGGGCGGCTTTCGCCCGAGTTTATGCAAATTTATTTATGGGTTTAGTTGAATATAAGCATATTTACAGACATGAATTTTTTAGAAAATATGTGGTGAAATATTATCGATTTATTGACTATTTGATTTTTGTTTGTGAAGGTGGAGAAAGTGTGTCATCTGAATTTATAGAGTATTTGAATGGCAATAATTATGGTATCAAGTTTGATGACATTCAAAAAGGAAGTCAAGTTAATTAATTAGATATAACACTAAGAGGGATAATAAAACAGAAAATTCAGACTAGTATACATAGAAAGTTTAATCAAACAAATTGGAAAATGTTTGGGAACAGCTTTCATCCTAGCCACACCTTGGCAGCTATTCCTTATGGGGAGCTACTTAGGATAAAAAGGCTTAGTAGCAATAGCAAACAAGCACAGGAAGAAGCACATAAAGTAGCCTCAATATTTATTGCCAGGGGGTATCAACAACAAGATGTATAAGATAGTTTTGATAAAATATATGGTAATGATAGAACAAACAAATATATCAAATTTGATAATAGACATACAAAGATAATATATAAGAAAGGTAAACAAGATAAAGAAAAATATTTTTTGTTACTAGATACAATTTTTTCCGATGTAATGAATGGGCTGGTAAAACAGTACTGGAGACAAGTAAAAGAAGAAATTGAGTCATTAACAAAAGTGGAGTTGATAGTATCTTATAAAAGAGGAAGAAACCTTCAGGATTTTTTAGTGCATAGCATATATAAAAAAACAAGGGATGATATATTGGTTAATATTAATATGATGGGAACTATACCTTATGGAAAATGTTCTATTTGTCAGCATATTGTTACTAAAGTAGACAAGATAAAAGGAAAAAGTTTTGACACCAGAGGCACATATTCTTGTTTGAGCAGAGGAGTAATTTATGTTATTTTTTGTTCATGTAGAAAATAGTATATAGATGAGACTAAAAGAACATTGGCAGAAAGAATAAAAGAGCATGTAAGAGATGTTAAAAAGAATAAAATTATGAGCCCTATAGCAGAACATTTTAATGATAAACATCAAGGAGATATAAAATGCATGAAGGTTACAGTGTTGGAACACATACCAATGCAATATGGCAATGCAGAATTACAAAAAAATATGTTGAGACATAAAGAATCTGTGTTAATAATGAAATATAACACAATATTTCCTTGTGGATTAAATAAAGAATGTAACTGGCAAAGTTTCATTTAGTTTTTTTGCTTTAATGGGTGAATGTATTTAATTTGATTAATTGTTTAATTGAATGATTAGATTGTTATATATGGATATAAAAAGACCTTGTTTTAACAGATAAATTTTTACTCTGTAAAGGCTGTGGCCGAGGAGCTAGAGAAATTTGTATTGTGGAATAAATTTTATATAGGAAAGTAGAGCTGTTATTCACTGGTTTCATTTCCTTGGTGGTTTGCAGAAATAATTATGCGTTAAACAAAATTTCAATACTTCCACCAGAAAGGCTGTACGTGGTCCCTCCCCTAACATCCAAAGAACTGCTTCTGTTCCCCACCTACTTTTAATATTGGTGTATGAAGCTTTAATATCTACTTTAGTCCAGTAAAAATCTTTACACCACTAAATTTTATTCACTTCTGGACAAATATCAACAGTGCACCTAATATGGGAAGGAATTTAAGATAGAAAGATCTTTAAATGGAAATCCAAAAAAATCCCAATATTTTGCATGAATGACCGCACACCCGACACAGTTGATCTACCAAGGGGGTCATTTAGATGCTTGTGCACTTTAGGGATGGCATAAATAAACAGAGTCTTTGGGATGTTTAACATACAACTTAAATCCCTCTCTGTGAAAAAAACAAGTCTTTCCCCTTTATCCAAAGTTTCTCTTAATTGACTGTTGTAATGTTTCCTGGGGTTGTTTGCAAATTTTTCGTATTCTAGACCAGTTGACAAATCACACACCATTTTAGCAACTTCTCCTTGGAAAACAGCACTCAGTTACCCCCCTAATCAGCCTGACAAAATTTAACATCACATTCTGAACTTCTGCATGACTTTAAAGTGTTCCATTCACCCCTAGATAAGTTATACACTTTTCTAGATCTAACAAACATATGGTATTCAAGTTCCACTTTTTTACATAATACCCTTTCAAAACTTTGAACAATGTTTAGAACATTTAGTGGGAATGAAAGTACTAGAATAAGAAAAATGAGGCACCTTCAATTTCCCATAACCAGTAAAATAACCTACTTTCCCTTCACCTTCATTTTCAGAAAAAAATATCTACCAGTTTATTTTCATGTATAGACATGTCAGGAACTGAATCGTCAGTATGAAACATTTCAACATTATCAGTTTCAACAAGTGCTTGTTTTCCTTCAAAATACATTTGTAAATACAATTTTCTTCAAAACTTTTTAATGTCCAAAAGAACATCTGACAATAGTGGAAAAGAAGTAGGAATAAACTTGCTTCCCTTTAGCAGCAAATTTTCAAGGTCTTTAGTAATAGTGGCATTTTAACAAGTTTATAATATGCAGCTGACCAGGCATAAATACCCTATTTTCATAAGAAGATACCGCTGCAGTCCAAAGGTCCAACTCCAGAAAAAAAGTACAATATGTAGAAAAAACAGGATAGGACCACCACGAATATAATACCCTATTTTCATCATTTTTACTACAAAAACGAACATCAGTCACAGTTTGTTTATAAAAGTACTTACTATATGTCACCCATGATATGTCCACAGTAGCTTCTTCACTAAGTCGCCAAAAAACTGCATTTTCACTATTTCCTCCTACCACCATGATTTTTCCTACTCTGGCCTCTCTTCTTGGACTGAAAATCCTTCTGCAGTGATTGTCCCAGCTCATTTAGTTGCCTAATGTCCTCAAACCAAACATTCTTCTTCCCAGCCTTCATTTCAGGTCCAGATGAGACTGAAGTCGTGTGATGTGAACAACCTATCTCCAGCGACTTTGGTGATAGCCCGCCCTCTTTTTCCTCCTGGTTTTCATTACCATAGGAATATTTGATCTTTACCAAAGTCCTTTATGTCATGGTTGAGTTTCTTTTTCTTCCCATCTATAACCTGTTTCTCAGCCTTAACCAAACGGACTTTAATGCCCTTCATACACTCAGTAAGGGGCTGTTTCCTCGGCCAACACCTCCTGTAACTCCCCAGTGCTACTACAAACCTTCTCATACTGTCTCTGGTTCCTTTTGACCAAAATTTTCAGCCAACTAAGAGTACAGTAAGTAGAAACTTGCTTCCACTCCTCCAGTAAATCAGCCTCATCATCAGTAAAGTCGTAGGCAGGTAGGTTATCTAGACAGAGACCCCTAGGGGTAATATTCAATTTCAGATACTCATCCAACAACATAGTATCATAGAATAAAGTCAGTTCGTTCACCATATATTTTCTAGCTGTTTAAAACGACAGTGAAAATCCCCTAGATTTAAACCAGTCCATGGATTCATACCTGCCAGTTTGTCTTTCATTTTCTACAACCAGTCCTGAAAAAATACCTTCTTGCCAGCAGGTTCCATGTTAGTATCCACCCTGAAAATACCAGGAACAGCAGATGTTCCCTCCAAAGACATGATGTAGAACAAATCCAAACACACAACAACATGAAATATCCAAAAAATACACTCAGGAGGCAGTCACTGGAAACAAATTCCAACTTTTAATGGTGCTTCTGGTACCTCGGCAAACAGCCTTCAAGGAATAACATAAGCCACCAGCCATTCCCATTTTATGTCAAACTGCTCCAATTAAACAATCATCTCATCACCCAATCTACTGCAAGAAGCTGCTTAAACAAACGCACCCTTAAAAAAGGTGTAAAATATTTTTCCATATACAGTAAGTTACAAAACATCATATATACAATATAATAATGTATACATTTTAATTCAGAGCCAGATTCATGCCTTTAGGTTTTAAAGTATTATAATTTAGAATGAACCTGCTTTCCATTTTTAACAAACTAGCTAAAAAATCCCCACCCTTAGCAAGAAAAGGTGTAGCCAACACACTAAAAAAGAAACAAACACCAGAACCCCCCCCCCCCCGCCCCCCCTGTGCATTAATGAAGTGTTCAGCTACTGGGCTATCCAGATTCCTATTTCTAATATGTCCCAAATGTTCAAGAATTCTAACTTTTACCATACGTTTTGTCTGTCCAACATACCACCTCACAGGAGTACACCCACACCCTACAATATAAACCACCCCACAAGAAACACATGAAAACCTTCCCATGAAACAAAATAATTTACCATTAATTTTTCTACCTGAAATGTTCTTAATCCTAGAACATACTTTACATACTTTTTCATGTTAGCTAAGAAGGAAAAATGTGATTACGTGAGGCAAATACTTTATAGGGACAGCTGTACTAAATGTCTTTTTGTGTGCTTAGGAGTCAGTCATGGTCATAGAAATTCTGTTTGTCTGTCCTTTGTCCCTAAAACCCTCAGAAGCCATTTGTTTTCCCTTATGATTTAGCTTGAAAATTGGAGACTTGAGGAAGTGACACTCATTAAAATTGATGGCAGCACTTCCCATCTAGATGTACAGCATCAGCCCAAAAAGAAGCTTAAAAGACCAAATTTAAAGCTTCAGCTGTTTAGTCAGATCCAGTTGTCTCACTGTGTCTCTTTGAGTCCTCAGACCATCCAGATGCATTGGCTGTTCCCTCTGATGTAACCCCCCATTGGAGACTGTGCTTTAACACTTCCGCCCCCTTCAGTCAGATGGCTGGCTCTGCTGCAAAGGGGGAACCAAGGATGATTATTCCACATGGACCCCAACAACATTCTTCAGATTTCGTTCAGAGAAGGAAGTACAGGGTTCCCTTATTGAGGTGTATTAGGGGTCAGAGCGTTCCTGGTTTGTGGAAGATCCTCTTTCCACCAAGAAAAAGCAGAAGAATAAGCATACCTCCCCCCTACTCTTAGGGATCTTCAGAAAGAGTGATATGATTCTTCTCAAGGGCTGTTTAAGGCCTTAGTCTCTCGCAAGTCCCCCCCCCCCAGTTCATTACTTATGCCCCTTTCTGCTTCCTGTACTCTGAAGAGACATAGAGGTACTTGTTTAAAAGAGGAAAGATCAGATTATTTGGGGAATTCCTTGACTTACTCTTCTCAGATTTACTCTCCTGTGGGATATAAGTTTGAAGAAGATGACAGTGTGTCCTCAGGCTCTCCTTTGGGAGAATTTCCTTTGGGGATACAGTGCTAAAGATGATGCTACATTTTCAATGGAAAGGCAAACAGGTCTCAGACATGCAAAAAATGTATTATGACCTGATGTACATGGGGAGTGCCAAAACCATTTACTCTTCCTCAGTGCTTGAGGCTTTTCAAGATATATTTGTCACTGCTTCTGTGTACCCTGAAGTACAACCTTCAACCACTAAGAAGCCTGACAGCTGTTATAAAGGTCCAGACTTGAATCATTTTTTGTATAAGAACCCCTTATCTGATCCTGCTGCCATTTGCCTGGAATCTGACAAGTGTACTAAATTTCTGATTTCTACCAATTCCTCTCTAATGATAAAGATTGTAGGTCTGCTGACAGGTATGGGAAAATGTTTACACCTCCTCTAATCTGGCCTTTCATACTCATAATTATCAGACATATGTGACCAGTTATCTTTTGCCTTTTTGGAAGACCTGTGTAAAATTTTACCTGATATGCCGGATTCTGAAATCAAGTCTTCTGAAGTACAGTGTTCTGGTGTTTCTTTACTGAATTCTGTTTCACAGGTAGCTAAGCATTCTATTAAAGGCAAATGTGATGCAGTTGATGATTCCTCCAAAGCAGCTGCTACTGGTTCTGTTATGAGGACATTTTCATGGCTTCGACTTCAGTATTTTCCTGAGGATGTTAAATCTAAAATCTTGGATGACCCTCCCAATAGAGATGTGCTCTCTTTGGTCCTGCTACTGATGACACTTTCAAGAACCTTCAAGAGAGAGGCATCTTTATAAAAGACTTCAAACAGATAATTCTCCTGTTCCCAAGTTTAAAAAATACCTTTGTAAGGCTGGCCCTTTTTCATAAAGAACAAAAGCCCTCCCAAAGGGGTAAAATATATTCAAATGAGATCTTGAGACAAATCCAAGCAGAAATTTAAGGGGACTAAACACCCAGTTCCTGACAAAGTAGCCTCCTTATGATTATCCACCTCTGCCTACCACTCCCTTCCCCACCTCTATCCCTATCTTCTGTATCAGAGATGCTTTCCCTATCCTTTTAGTTTGGGAAAATCAGCAAAGACTATTGGGTTCTTTTAGTAATCTAAATTGGTTACAGGATGTCATCGTTTTCTCTTCTACACAGATTAGACATTCTTCCTGTTCCATCCTTAAAGCCAACTTAATTTAATCCCTCCAATGCTACAGTAGTTACATCTTTAGGGTACAGTAGAATTAGCCCCCAATCATAAGGGGACAGGGTTCTATTCAAGGCTTTTCCTGGTCCCCATGAAAGTTGTTAAATGGACACCCATTCTGGATTTATCCCTTCTTAATTTATTTCTGAGAGTTCCAAAGTTCAAAATGCTTACCCTGCAATCTCTACTTCCTTTGTTTTGCCTCACACCTTCTTGGTAAGTTTGGACATAAAAGATGCATATCTTCATATCCAGTTCTATACAAATCACAAGAAATGTTTACTGTTCTCTATCTTGGAATATCATTTTCATTTATGTGCTTTGCCCTTTGGGATTTTCACTGCATCAAGGGTTTTCACAGAATGCATAGTTCCAGTTGCTTCTTTCTGCAAGTGCCAGAGAACACAGATTTTCGATTACTTAGACCAGCAGTCCCCAACCACCGGGCCATCAGGTAACGAATGCCTGTATGAGTGTGTTTATGTGTCTGTCTGCGTGTGTGAGTGAATGCGTGCATGAAAGCAAAAGTGTGTGTGTGTGTGTGTGTGTGTGTGTGTGTGTGTGTGTGTGTGTGTGTGTGTGTGTGTGTGTGTGTGTGTGAGATCATAAGAGTGAGAGCAATGTGTGAATGAATGCAGGTATGAATGAGGACGTGACTGTGTGTATGCGTGAGATTGGGAGAGTGAGCACGATGTATGAATGAATGTGTAAGTGGGTGTGTGGGTGTGACACAGTGAGAGCGATGTATGAATGAATGCATAAGTGGGTGTGTGTCATGTGGGTGTGACAGACAGAGTGATGTGCGAATGAATGCTGGTATGAATGAGGAAGTAACTGTGTGTGTGTGTGTGTGTGTGTGTGTGTGTGTGTGTGATCGGGAGAGTGAGGACGATGTGTGAATGAATGCATAAGTGGGTGTGTGGCATGTGGGTGTGACAGACAGTGAGAGCGATGTATGAATGAATGTGTAAGTGGGTGTGTGGCATGTGGGTGTGACAGACAGAGTGATGTGTGAATGAATGCATGTAAGAATGTGTGTGACTGTGTGAGAGATCGGAAAATAGTGAGAGCAATGTGCATGAGTGAATGCATGCATGAATGCAAAGGAGACTGTGTGTGTGTGGGGGGGGTGTGGACGAAAGGTACACAAACATCATTGTTGCTGCCTCCAGCGATCACTCTTTCTTTCTCCCCCTCTCCCTTTTCACAGACACACACACAAACACACACACACACACACACACCATACCTCTCAACCTCTTATTAGTGCAAAAAGTCTGGACAGAGCCCAACAGAATGGGGGGACAAATAGGGACAGATTTTAAATATTGCCCTTATAAGCATAGAAAGTTGCTAGAATAACAAGATTTGTCTTATGCATTTTTCTGAAGGATATGAGGTCTGA